>NC_051450.1:17742390-17763135 GCF_001649575.2 Kryptolebias marmoratus
CCCCTCCACTTCCTCCCCCTTTACAAGCACTCCCCCTTCAGTGCCAACACATCAAGAGAAGGCAGTTTGATCAACCCTAATAGGGCCTGGTAATTAGAGTCTTTGCATAGAACCTGTCTGCATTCAGCTGCTAAGCAGGTTTGGGAAGGACTGTCATGCACTTGACAGCATGGAAATCTTTTATTTTTTTTTAAATAATATAATGTTTGGTGTATGGACCAAATTAGCCAAGTGGCGGTAAACACATTCTGCTTTTTTAAAACAATGGTGACACTAATTAGGAAACCAATGTATCGTTTTAGAGTTCAACTTTTAGCTGCAGAAGCTTAGAGTCCTCTTGATGTTTCCTGAGTACAAATTTAGGAGAGCTTCCTGAATTAAAGGCCTAGGCTTCCTTAAAGGAATGCATAACGCCTGAGCTTTAAACTATAATCTTATGCAGAGAAATAATTGGAGTTGGAGCTGTTTTAGTCAAACCTTGAAAATAACATTATGCACAATCTCATGCATTACTGTGAGAGGTCACACTAGAGTTATTGTTGTGAATACATCGTACTACTTCAAATATGAGCTAAATATCTGTAAAACTGACTGAATTATATCCATTTTTGTGTTGACTAATGTCGATTAGCTGTAGTGGCCATTGTGAATTGATTTGCAAATGTTAATCGATCGATTAATAAATGTACGTCCAATGATTATTTTCTGAAAGTTTTGTTAAAATTTGTCCAGTGGTTCACAAGATATTTTGCTAACAAACAGACAAACACTCAGATGAGCAAAAACATTATTGTCCACCTTTGACATTTGATGGAGGGTGATAATAATACTATTAGGGGCGAAAAACAGGGATGTATTTTTGTAATACTACTACTACTACTACCATATTTATTGTAACATTTTAAATAAAGGAAGGAACAGGTATTTGCTGTAAAACTTGCATGAAATCACATTTTCAGTCTTTACTTTTATTTTGGTTTTTAATTTTATTAATATTCTTTGCTCCACTCGCCTACAGAAACTTGCTGAGCTCCAAAAAAAAAAGTTGAGTTTATTGTTTAATTTTCACACAATCAGAAAAGATAAAAGACTCGATTAGATGTTAGTGATTTAGAACAGTTCAGAAAGAGAATGAACAACTTTTTTGTTAAGAAAACAGTCCTTTCAGACTGTGTTCTGCGGCATTCTAATGAAAAGTTGCTCAGATCAATTTTGAAAACCAATCTCTGAAAGACGGCAGGGGCACCCAAGGAAAAATAATTTTGACTCATTCCAAAGCCCGCACGACCAGAATTGTGAAGTGACACTGAAAGTAAAAGGTAGCTTTCTTTTTTAAAAAAATACTCAATTTTCCAAGGTTTTCTCAACTGAATTGTTTTAGTATTTCATTGTGCTCCAATGCTGATGCATCAAATACAAGATAACTTGAAGTTTTTGATAAGTAAAGCATTCCTGTAAGTGCTCCATCATGTATCTTTGAGTATCATGTAAATCACTTTTTTGGGAAGCAGTCATCACACTGCGTCCTCTTTGTCCTGCTTTGCATGAAGCGCCCCTGGTGACATCAGTGGGAAACATATAAAGATGCAGGAAATGAGTTATCAAGCTGTGGTCACAACTTTATTATGCCACGACTTTTAAGATTAGATGAAAACAGTGTGAAGAACATTTTAATCCATCTTCAAATCCCATTTGTGTTTTTTTTTACTTGAGCAAGTTAAGGCAGGCAAATCAAATAGTCTTTGAGTATTGATGGCATTTTACTTATCCACAGGAAATGACAGGACATCATTAAGATTTAACTCAACATGAAATTAAAATTAGATTAAAACAAATTTATTCATGCTTCATGTATGATAGTAGTCCCATAGTACAGATCTTCACCATTCAGAAGCTGCATTCAATATCTTTGCTATTAAGCATTAGCAAAGACATTAATGGTTATAAGTCATTCAGTTTAGCAGATATTGTGCTAAAATGTGATGTGATAATAGCTAAGTGTCTTTTAAAACATAATCTGAGTGTGGCATCTTATGATATTGCTTCAGACAGCGAATAACGTTACTTTCAAGGTTTGTCGGTAAAGGCTAAACCTGTCATGTCCCAACATTAGACGTGTTTAGTCTAAAATTCTTGCATTAACATCGGCACGAATAATGCATTCCTTCAACGAATGCTAGGCCGTTTATTTTTCAAGCTACAGCTATCTACCACAGATAAGATATTAATTGCTCACAACCCCTCCACATAACCCCATTTTATTTAGAACCTTCACTTTCTGTGTGCGTCCTACATGTGGAAAAATATAGCAGTCATTTAATGTTAGTACTCTTAAAGAAGAAATAAATGATCATTTCTAATGATTTCTAAATAGATTATAACACTTTAAGTAATCTTTGTGTTCAACTGATTTAATCCAAAAAACAGAATAATTACGTTACATGTTATTTATTTTAAATAATGCAATGATTTGTTTGGTTTATGATGATTTGGGAGTGTAATGGCTTGTGGGAAGTGAACACTGTGTGATTCGCTGCATGTGATGCGTTCACTGACTCTGCTCCCACAATTCAACAGGCAACAAAGGAAGAAAGGAAGAGGCCGAGAGCTACAAAGAGTTAGCCAACCCAGATGAAAAGATGCCACTTTAATGTACCTTTGTACCTTTAATATCCTCCCGTGTTTAAGGGAAAGTAGCAAATCCGCCCGTGCTCACACTTTTTTGTTTTTGGCGAAGAGGCGAACTGAAAGGAAGGAGGCGTTAATGTTTTCGAGATAAAACGATAACAAAGCTACGCTAACGTTAGCCAACAATCGTCAAGGAGCCAATCCTTAAACGAAGGGTTTTTTTTAATTTTATTTTTTAAGAAATAGCGCAGAGAGAGGAAAAAACGCTTTGGTTTGTTTTCCCCACTTATACAGGTTGAAGTGACCAGGTAAGAGACGATTTCCCGTCCTTCTTTAGACATATTCTGAGATTAAAAATTACTTTTGTAGTGGGCATGCTAGCAGATTTAGGTTAGCGTTCGCCCAGCTGTGTCATATTAAGAGGCGACTCTTTCTGAAAACTTTTTTGTTTTAGTACAATTTCTCTGGTGCAAATTAAATAGCTTACGAAGCATTTTAGAATAAATGCTTAAATGTTAATTTAAAAAAAGTAGAAAGCTAACAAGCGCAGCTAAGCTAAAAGCATGCTCTCATGTCTCTAGGCCTTTCTAGGTCAGGGCATACATGCTCAACTTTGGTTTATTAGACATCATTTCCACAAGTTATATGTATTTATGCGTATATATGCATCCCCTTGCAACTTTAGATGTAAATAATTTTAGATTTATTGTTGTTTTTACTCCTCAGCAGCAAATGAAAGGGGGTGGAGGTGGAATTTGACCCAACCAACCGAGTCCCCATTTTCCTGCAGATAATGGTGAGTAATCAGATTGCAGCTGTCTTGATTATCAAGCAGCTTTGTTTAAGAGCTTCATGGGTCTGATGTCTAAATGCTGTAGTCCCGTTTTACAGGAACAGCTATATAGCCTAGCTGGGCAAAAGAAAAGGTCATAATTATTTTTGAGAACTTGTAACATTGATGTAACTTTGGAAGGTTTTATTGTTGAGCGTGTCATTTATTTGGGCCTGTAGTCATGTCTGTTTGCCTATGAAAGAAGTGCTAGGTTGTATTTTTAATAGTATCTATATATTGATGGCACAGTGCATGCTTGATGTAGCATATACAAAAGGGCAATTTTGTCTTGAGCACAGAGGATGTAAGACCATATTCAAAAAAAAGAAACATAATGTGAAATTGTCTGTTTTATACCGGATGCTAAAAGCATCCGTTTAGGCAACCCGATGTCAACATTTTGCATCTGCAACATTGACGAATTGGTGGACGTTAAACATACAAGTCAGCAGATGTAGAGTTGTTCCTGTTTTTTTTTAACATGTGCATGCTCACTGATCTTTTGGACCTCTTCTAAGACAGCTGGCTCTATAATGTTTGTTTTAACCCTATATGTGCATTATGACTGGTCTTTTGAACCTGTGATTAGGTTACTGGCTGTGTAATCTTTGCAAGAAGTCCCAAGCAAATGATGTGAATCTCTGCTCTAGCATGCAGTCTTCTGTAGCACTGAATGGCTTTTAGGAAGATAGTGCATGTGTGAAATTAGAACAAGTAATTAATTAAATAAAATATGTGAATTTTAGGGGCTAAACTGTGGCAGCATCTCTAGAAAAGACCCTGTTTTTGCATCTTGCACTTGGAATAATAAGCTTGTTTTAGGTTACAACCATTCTGACATTCTGCCTCTTTCTCAGTGAGGAAGTAGTCTTTTCACTTTATTATGATGATGTTACGTGTGCAAATACTGCTGCATGATAAGAGGTTCTCCAAATATTACGGAAGGACTTTTGTCATTAACTCTAAAGATGGACTTTCTGCATGCAGCCAGGAGATGGAAAACGTAGTTAGCAATCACATGATTGTAAAAAAACATCTTTAGCAAATGTACATTTTCATTATTTATACATTTTCACAACTCAGTCATAAAATATTCTCTATTCAGAGTTTTTACAAAAGAAAATGGTGTTTTTGGTACTGGTTGGTGTTTCTACTCATTTTCGACAGAATGAGCTGCACGGTAGTGACATTAGGGCTGCTGTGCTCAGTGAGTAGAAATGCCCAAATTAGGGCTAATTTTCAGCTTGCTACAAGCTTAATTGTTAGGATAGACTGCACCAATTGTATAATGAAATTTGTGATCAAATACACCGAGAAATGATCAGATCCCGACACCATCCTTGACATTGATTGATTTGACATTTCCGAGAGAGTAATTACATGCTCTGATATTCAAATGTAATTGAGGAGCTAAGTGTTTAAAGGGAAAACTAGTGTGCATACACATCCTTGATCATGTAGCCAGTTACACGAGATAGTCTTTTGACACCGGATCAAATTTGCAGTTTTTGAGACACAAAGTGGGTGCTGCAGAGACTTTGTTGCCTTTGAAACTAACAGGACAGGGAACAGCAGCTGTGTTTCTTCCCCACTAATAATGGCACTAATAATGCTTCACACCTGTAATGATACTGCACAGAATCTATCTATCTATCTATCTATCTATCTATCTATCTATCTATCTATCTATCTATCTATCTATCTATCTATCTATCTATCTATCTATCTATCTAGATTATAGATAGATATACACACACACACTTGGCATCAAAACCTCATGGGTGCTAATTGTTAGAGTAAAAAATGAGAAGAGAATTTCTAAAACTTTCCATCACCTAGCTGCAGTGTGTCTGGAACATTTGTTAAAGTGAAGTATGAGCCAAAGTTTTGTCTTTCAGATGGTAGTTCTTTTTAAATTCAAAAATTGCACAGACCAGATAAAACACAAGTATTGCCTAAATATATGTAAAAAAATGTCATCATTCACTCTGTACCTGCTGTGATTAAACAAAGCAAGTTTTTTTTTTTTTGTCTTTTTCTTTCTTCAGGGATTCATGGCTCCACTGTATGGATGACTTGTTTCGTGTGGCCTGATGGGAGGACATTGTGGATAGTGCTTTCATCAGGATACCAGGAGAGCCATCCCATGCCCCCACTTTGGAGGGCCTGTCAGAATGAAGAAGATAAGCCTTAAGACCATTCGCAAGTCCCTCAACATAAAGGGCAAAGAGGAGGGTGACTTTGTTATGCTCCAGCAGCCTTCAGTCACAACAGAGTTTTCTAAGGAGGACTCGCTTTTTGGGGGCTGTTATACCAAAGAGCTTTCAGGGTGTGATCTTGGTTGTGAAGACGAGAAAGGAGGCCAGAATAAGAGTCGCTCAAAGAGTGAGGGCCTCATGGGTTCTTTAAAAAGAAGGTTATCTAACAAGCAGAAGGCGAAAGTAAAAGGTGGCTCATCTGCGTTGTGTTCAGTGGATGATGATGACACCTTTTCATCTTCCTCTGTGCCCATCAGCACTGAGGTGAAAGCCCAGAGACCTCTCAGATCTTCTTCTTTACGGAGTCACCATTACAGCCCTTCTCCATGGCCTCTGCGGTCCGTCAACTCAGACGAGGCGTGCATCAAAATGGAGGTAAAGGTTAAAGCCATGGTCCACTCTCCTTGTCCAAGTCCCAGCTTAAATGGTGTTCGGAAAGAATTTCATACTTTCCAGATGGAAGGGCTCTTTCAGGACCAAGCAGAGTCTCTAAAGAATCTCCAGCAACCACAAAACGGTGAGCTGCATCTAAACATTGATGAAAATGATGTGCCTGTGGTGCTGGGGTTAACACCCCAGGACTATATCCAGTACACAATGCCTTTAGATGAAGGAATGTACCCAGAGGGGTCTCACTCCTTCTGCCTGGACAGCCCTACTCCCATGGAGGTGGTGACAGAGGCAGACAGTGGGTCCCTCCACACAGACCAGGGGCAGGAGGAACACGAACTGGTCAGTGGGATGCCTTCAGATCTCTTCATGGAAACCTCAGTTAATAGTATTCTTCTTGGTTCTGCTGGTATGATGCTCCAAAGCTCTCGAGTAGAAGTCCCACCTCCGCTGTCCCCACTCCTGCCACCCCTGTCAAGTAATGGACATATTCCTCTGACCTTTTCCAGCTTCAGCTCCTCAGACAGCCAGGTAGCTGAAAGAGTGCGACACCACCTCAACTTCGACCCAAACTCAGCTCCCGGGGTCAGTCGGGTTTATGACTCAGTCCAGAGCAGTGGGCCGATGGTTGTGACCAGCCTGACTGAGGAGCTTAAGAAGCTCGCACGGCAGGGCTGGTACTGGGGTCCTATCACACGATGGGAGGCAGAGGAAAAGCTGGTCAACTTGGCTGACGGGTCCTTCCTGGTCAGAGACAGTTCGGACGACAGGTACCTGCTCAGCCTGAGCTTCAGGTCCCAGAGCAAAACTCTCCACACCCGCATTGAACACTCCAACGGACGATTCAGCTTCTACGAGCAGCCTGATGTAGAGGGACACACATCAATTGTTGATCTAATTGAACACTCTATCAAAGACTCAGAGAATGGAGCCTTTTGTTACTCCAGGTCTCGCCTCCCAGGGTCTGCAACGTACCCCGTCAGACTAACCAACCCAGTATCTCGGTTTATGCAAGTGCGCTCCCTGCAGTATCTTTGCCGCTTTGTCATTAGGCAATACACAAGGATAGACCTTATCCAAAAACTGCCCCTACCTAACAAGATGAAAGATTATCTGCAGGAAAAGCACTACTGAGGACACAGACCGGACAGTCGTAGCAATTTGCACTTTTGTGTTCAGTTAGGAGATTTAAACAAGGTTTACAGACAACCACAGCTTGAGATGATTGGTTCTAGTACTTTTTGACTGATGTCTAAGTGTCATTTTTTATTTTTTGTCCTCCATTCCACTGCTTTCTTTCTTTTCCCACTAATACAGGCCAGCACATTTTCTTCTACAAAGATGTACAGCCAAGTATTTGTAGTTTAATCTCAGTCAATGCAGATATTAGTCACTTTGTGATGTCTGGTTATGAATGCAAACCCAGCAGAGCAAAGCGAGCAGATTATCGTAAGTGATCTGCACTAAAGTTGAGCGAGTTGGACAAATTCCTCCAAATTTGAGAAACGTATGCATTTTTATCATTTTAATTTTATACTGCAGAAATTATTTCAAGATGAAAAGCAAAAACAAAACAAAACAAAAAAAATGGTTTAAGCTTCCAGCAGACTGATCAGTTTGGAACATCTTTTGCATATCAGGTTTATTATTTTTTTTCCAGCATAATCAAACTGCAAAGTAGGACTCATCCTTTGCAGTTAGAAGACAACGATATGACTTTATCATATATGTGATGGAAGTATTTTCTTGTCATGCTCTTCCATGGCAAATCTCCTCGTTTTTGGTTCTTTCGAACAGTATTGGCTGTTATTGAATGTCATTTTTATAGTGTACAAACATAAACATTAAAAGACTTGTTAGTCAATGGTTTCTGCACCAACCAAAGCACTACATCAAAACATTTCAGAGTTGATGTATTAAAAAAAGGCTGCATATAGCAAAAGATGTCCAAACGTTGCTGATCACTCAAAGGTTTTTAGCAGTTGGGTCTGAGAAGTAGCTTTAAATGATATAGCTGCATTTTGTCATTACATATTGTTCTAGCCTAATGGTACTGAAAATGCTGGATTTCTATGTTGTGCTGTTCGTGCAAAGGACATCAACACAATATTTTTCACAGTTCTGGGTAAAACCTTCTGCATTAGGAATGTTACAAAACCTGCACCTCAGCTCAGGCCTAACAACTGTTTCCTCCGTGTGATGCTTGTGTCTGCATGTAGTGAACGGCTTTAAGACCGTCAGCTAAAGACGCTGAACGAGCAGAAGAAAAGTCGAAGCAGTGAAGAGAAATGTAGTTGAATTTACCGTTTGGCAGTTTGCATTTAAAGAGTATCGCCGTCATTCACCTTACAGCTGAAAACGGATCTGTTGCACAACGTTTTTAGACACTTGTGGCTGTTTTTTGACCTGGAACCAGATTAAAAACAAAATCTTAATAAGTTGGGAAACAATAAATGAGTGCTATCAGGGTCTTGGCATAAAACAAAAGTTTCATCAAATCTACAAATTTTAGTTTTGAGAATGTATTCTTTTTCAAAATCGCATTTGTTTCCTTTTCAATTTATTTATTTGTTTTACTCTACATATCTCCACTGGGCCGATAGTATTAAAGGGAAGAGCACACATTATGCTACACAAGTGCTTTATTTGGATACTTGACAGGGAATTGTGTTTTCACACAATGAATGAGCATCAGTTTTCTTTCTTTTTGAAACAGCAATGTCCTTAAAAAGTATTTGGGAAACGGTTCGGGGCATCTTTGGTAGGTCTTTATGGCGTAGTTGTAGTTAGCTGAAAATATCTGTCAGTGTCTGAGGAAGTTACCATGAATTTAGCACAGCAGAATTAGATAGGAACCTTGAACGGTGTTGCATGTTTAAAGAGGTTTTTTTATGCTTTGAGTTGTATAGGAATGAAGGATTTTAACGATGTTTGTTTGGGCTGTGTAGAGAGGGGGGGTTTTCTGTCACATGTAAACATGATGGGCTGGACTTGATTTTGCAAGAAATGTATTTTTCTTTGTTGTCATTTTGGAGTGATTCGTGCTTTCTTTTTGTGACTCTTGCCATCCAGGGGACAGGACTGTACAAAAGGAATGTACACTTGTTTGGGGTATTCATTTTCAGAAATCTTGGGAACGTAAAAAAAGAAGATGCCGCTTCCTAACAACGGTCCCTTTTTATAAAGGGCTTATTAATGCATTTCACATAGATTGTTCATGTGTTTGTAAACCCTTATTAAAGCATTAACAACCATTTACGAACAGTATTGTAGAAGTCCTATCTTTACCTGAATGATTAAAAGTATAGCACTTGATCCTGCTTCAGTTTATGAGCATTGTTTTATAAATGATTAATAATACTTCATACAGAGTTTATAAACTCATATTTTAAATAACCTATTAAGTATTAATAAATCTTTTATAAAGGGGCAGTTGTTAGGAAGTGGTACCAAAAAAATCTTACATTGACATATAATTTGCACTCCCCTTAGATTTCTAAAGCGAAACTCCCATTTATTTGTAAGATCTTATGATAAATTTCTTTTTATCATATCTGTGAGATTAAGGGGTTGGTGTGTGGGGTCATGGCAAGAATGTGGATGTAAATTAAATTTCTCCTCTTTCTTTTCAAGTGTGGATGTGTTTGAGTTGAAATGTGAAGGTGATATCCTTTTTCTTTTAAAAAATACGACATTCTTTTCATCGTATTCCTGTTTTTATTTGAAAACGTGCATCGGATTTTGGCGAGCAGAAGCCAGTTTCAGATGGTACGCTGCTGCTGAGAGTTCACTGAAAAACTAGCTCATAAATAAGCGTTATTGCCTTCGACGTTTGATTCCAGAGGTTGATGCTTGCTCCCGACTGCAGAACCATTTTAATCTAGCTGTTAAGCACTTAACAGGCTTTTTTTTTTTTTTTCCTCTTTTTGTCGTCATTTGTGCATCTTGACGAGTGAAGGTAAATGTCGTCAAAATGTTTGGACGTGCCCTTCACTTTTTGTTTACCCTCTCTCACGGGATCAGCTTGGTACAGTTTGAAACAGTTTCCTTCGTGTTTCACACATTTGTGCTGCTTACGGATATGATTGCCTTTCTTGTATTTAACAACGGGAAAATCGAATGTCACCGCTGTAGATGTGTGTCCACATAACGACCTTTGTCATCTTGGGAGAGCGACCGTAGTCAGTTCAAAGAGAACTAGTAGTGATTAGTAGAACCTCTGTAGAAGTACCAGTTCACTCCAGTTTACACTGGTTGACAATTTTTCCAAAGTAGATAGTCTTTTTGTATTTTCTTTTGGAGGCAAAAAAAAAATATCAATGATTTATTGCACATTTTGGATACAGTTCAAGAGTTTTTTGTATCTGCCAATTATAAATTATAAATAAAACTATATTCTAAAAAAACAACATGTTGACTGAGTATTGTGTTGAGTTTTATAAGCAGGGTTTTTATGCAGCGTAAAAAGTATGGATTTAGTAAAATATAGAAAACATTTTTTTCCAGATTAATTTTTTGTTTAAAAATAAAAATGAAGTAGCAGTATTTTTTTGCATTAATTGTATAAAAGAGATGGACAAACTTGTCACGATGTTCACTTTTGGTTCATCTACCGAATCAAGGTTTAAATTTAGGGTTTTAGTTTTTAATTAACATCTGTTGGTGAAAGCAAACAATTCTGTTTATTCCTTTGTGTGTCTGTTACCAAAATATCTCATGAAACAATGGAGTAATCTTATTGAAATTTTCAGGAAATATTAATTGGATAGACCTCTACAACTGATTAACGTTTTGAACCAACCCAATACAAGATGGCCACCACAGCCAATTGAAATTATGAAACACAATAATGGCTATAATTCAGTCTATTTCACAGATATTGAACTAAAATTTGGAGTGGTAGTAGCTGAGATCAGGGGTGGAAATCAAAAATGTTGACTGTTGTGATCATCAGAACACCGGCCGTAGGCGTGAACGCACACTGACCGATGTCATGACGTCATTGATTTAGTTTTTAAAAAAAAACGTTGTTTAGCTTTCGGTTCTTCCCTCGACTACTCTTGAAAAACAGAAAATAAAATAGCTTCTCATCACAACACCTAATTGGTGTCAGACTACATGTAATCTGTAGTGGATGGAGTGCATCATATGGGTTTGCAATGAACTGTTGTAATATTTTTATGCGGGTTTTCTCCGCCTGAAGTGGTATTTCGCTTTTATCTAAATAACATTTGGATTGAATGTTATTTAGATCATTATTTATCCAACAACCAGTTAATTTACCAACAAGTCTTTAACTGTGTTTATTCCTCTCATCATGGACAACAAGTCCTGTGAATTTGGAGACATTTGTTCTTTTTTTGCAGAAGTTACAAGGGGGGAACCAAATATTTTAGCCGTCTGAAATAATCCGTTCCCCCTCTAAAACACAGGACAAAAATAATTTACCAACTACTCCTTAATTGTGTTTAAATTTGAGTAAAAAGTGAAGTTTTTCAGTATGAAATTTGTGGAAGGACCATGTTTAATTTCCAACTGTTTTCTTCACTTCTACGGGAGTCAGGGTTAGGATGTTCACCCTACGTGCAGTTTGTCTCGCAACACATTTCAGATCCACCGAGAGCCAAATCGCGCTTGTAAGCTGTTTCAAAAGGTGAAATCATGGAGGTTTTAAAGGGATTCTTCCCACAGCAAGTACAAATTGGCAGCTTATCCTGCAGCTCTGGGTGTCTAATTTACAGAGACGAACTGGGTGGTCTTTAAATACAGCCGAGTGAAGGAGAGACTCTGGGGAAAGATTAGCTGCAGCTCTCCCATCCTTGCTTAACTTTTAAGTTGACTCAGGAGAAATACTGACTTCTTTTGTGGGGAAAGAAAAGATTGGAGTGTGGTAACAGTGTCAGATTTGGACTTGGATTTACTGAGAACGCTCTTCGCATGATGATGAGGAGGTAGACTTTGTTAACTGCTTTTGTCTGACAGGCCTCTCCAGGCATCTGAGGCGGAAGATACACAACTGTTTACTCTTTCTGCCCGGCTTGGGATGATTTATTCATGGCACGCTCTGGAGGTCGTATGTCATATTGAAATGCCTCCATCACAAAAAGGTCTCGTCTCTGTTTTCACTGTTCACTTCTGGGTTTTTTTTTTTTTTTGGTCTAATTTGCAACTTTTCAAACTGTTTTTGAACTGCGTTCGGAACTTAACGGGAGAGGTTTTCCTTTCAGAGAGTTAAACTTGACACGAGGTGACAGGGCATCTGTGCTGTCTTGGATTTTTCTCCGCTAATGTGATATTCAGCCGTCTCACTTTGCTGCCTCTAACGCAGGATGTTGCCTCCTGGCACGGAGCATGTTGCTTTTGGTGTGGCCGTTTGGAAGAGAACCTGTCACTAATCTCCTGTTTCTGTTTCAACAAATGTTTAAATACATGTAAACAAAAAAAAACTTTCCACAATAATGGCAATTTTAGCACGAATAGACAAGAGAAAGTTATTATTTATTTAAAGGCTTTACATCTCAAGACAAAAACTACATTTCTTCAGAACAGGGCTAAAGGTTTATTCAATTACTTGCAGCTAAATGTGGTTAAGCTCCTGAAACATGGGCTGTACTTTGGCTTTTATGCACTTTTCTCCATTCTAGCTTCGTGTTTGCTAAATGAAAAAGACCTAATATTCCTCGAAGGAATGCATATCGCCAGAGTTTAAGATCACTTTATGCATCCATCCAATGGTTCATGAGGTATTTTGCAAGCTCTACAGACAAACACTGGTAAAAACATTAGCGCCTTTGAAATTTAGTATATATCTACAGCTGTTTATAAAATTATTAATTGGTGCTTTTAATTTCAATGAGCTCAAAGCTCGGATGTGTGTGTGCATCTCTTTCTGTGCATCATATCGACACAAACATGCTCGTTTGTGAGCAAATGTCCTCTCAGTGTGGCTCATAGTTAGAAAGTGTTTACTCTGGGGAATCCATCCATCACATGTCTCCTGTTTCAGACTGATGATCCATTCCTGCCATCTGCTGCGCTGTGTGGTGCACCCATTTTTCACCTACAAGCAGGCATAATGTTGACAGCTTAAATTAGCCAGCAAACATATATATCGCTGTAAACTGGCGTGCCAGGGAAACATTCACGAGTCAAGCTGGTAATGATAAAGCCCAAGTTACCTGCTGGCAGCGGATGACTTTGGGTTCTGAGTGAAAGGTTCGTCTCTATTACAGCCTGTGATCTGTTGCCAGCAGTGGCGTGCACCGCCGAGACCCCGTCCTCCTCCATCTATCACTACATTCAATTCCTCTGAATCCCAATTAGCCCTGTTAGTGACTGGCCTGCCTTCATCATTAGCAGGTCCCTACAGACGCACTGCCTCATTGTGCTATTTATTGTCATCCTTCCTCACGATTTCATATGTGTTTGTATGTTTACTGAAGTTCCGCTTGGCAGCTTTCTTTTCTCTGAAAAGTCCAAAGTCCAAAAGTCCAAAATTCTCGAGAAGTGAGCGTGGTTAATGACCAGAAAATGGCCTGTCCAGATGGCCCCAGCTCCAGGGTGTCAGGAAAGACGAAGCTGGCTACTTTGATATCTGACTGATTATCTGTCGAGGAAGTAACCCTTTTTGTGATTCATTTCATGCTTGACATTTTGCGCGATCAGAATTTAAAATAGAGTGATAATGTTTTTGTCTGTTTGTTTGTTTGTCTGTAACATTAGCAAAATATCTCATGAATCACTGACTAGATTTTAATGAACAACAAAGCCACAACAAACCTTGTTTGTCTGTTGGCAACATATCTCAGGAACAACCGGACAGAATTTAATGAAACGCCAAAAAATAATCAATTGGCTGTATATCTACAACTGATTAACTTTTGGAGTAGACCTAATTCAAAATGGTTGTCACCGCTAATTGACATAATCCTGCGCAAAATATCTATACCTTAGTTCACACATGTCAAACTCAAGGCCCGTGGGCCAGATCTGGCCCTCTGTAACATTTCATCCGGCCCCCATGATAACGTTTAGATTTCATCAGGTCCGGCCCTCTAGTCTGGGACAGATCGAGTCTCTGATTCCTATTTTGCTTAAAAAAACAGCCTAATTAGTGAAGTTTTCTCTTGACAGTGACTCAGAAGCCAACAATATATAGTTTTAATTTCTGTATGATCAGGTTTTTGATTGATGGCTTTTTAAAAAAATCTGTTTTAACGTTAAAAAATTCATTTAAAAGCTGAGTGACTGTTAATGATGTACTTTTTGAAGTTTGATCAATTTGTCTGTGTTCATTAAAATATGTTTGCTCTAAATTCTGTATAATCTGTAACAGGGAGAAACTAATTGATATTTCTATATGAATGATTGGACATAATACATCTAAAACCAAGGTTTATGTAATTTATAATAAATATTGATCGTGATTGGCCCTTGGCTAGGACCAAATTTTTAATTTTGGCCCCCTTGCGTCACTGGGTTTGACACCCCTGCCTTAGTGAATTCTACAGATATTGAGCTAAAATTTGTTGTGGTTGTAGCTGACAGTCATTCATAACATATACTCCAATTGTTATCAGGTCATTCAAAATGACACAATATAGTGCACGAGATTGTGACTGTTTTTCAACTTTAAATGATTTTAGTTAACAAACTTTGGCATTAAAGAAGGCGGGCAACGTGCATTCCTTCAAGGAGTCCCAGCTCTTCATTATGAAATGTTTTAAAAGCAGAAAATAATAAATGGAAATCAGCTTTTTGAGCAATGCAAAAGCCATTTTTGAAAAAGATGTTAAATTTAGCACATGTGAGCATGATGGTGTGTATTTATGTGCCGATGTCCTACACAGACTGGAGGCCAAGGGGAGTCACAAGACAGTCATAATTATGTCGTTAAAAAGAGCGACATCTGGAACGAGGAAGCCTTTGAGTAACACCAAGTCCCCCCCCCTCCCAGCCTTCTTTGCCCCCCAGTGACTTTGACAATCCACCCCTTTTCCCCTCCAGCAATCTGCCCATTCCTCAAACAGTAGTGTGTGTGTGTGTGTGTGTGTGGTGGGGGTGGGGCAGAGATGGGAGGGATGAACAGGTGGCAGCCATCAGGCAGTAGATGGGGAATGTTTTGAATGGGAAACCTGCCTCCATTCCTCACGTAGTACCTGGGTGTCTGCCCTTCAACAGTGGTCCAAGAGGCACAGCGAGGATGCGAGAGATGAAATGAGAACAGGTGGTAGCTTGTCGTTTAACCGGGAATGGAGTTCCCCCTGTAGGTCTGTGACAGCGCAGCCACAAAAGGCGGCACGGACCCCATTTTCCACAACAGGATCCCTACTGCTTGCAGGCCTCAGCAGATTTCTGTGTCCAAAAACAAGACCTCTTCAAATGATAAAGCTCGACTCGGAGCAGTGCACAGTGCTGGTTAAAGTCCATTTGGCAGTTGCAAATAGAAAATTTACGGAGGACAAAAAGTGCAATCCTGGAAGAGAATGAACAATGTGTAATTAATGACATACCTGCCTCCAATCTGTTATTGGTCAAGGGCCAGGCTGCTATCATTTTGTACTTGATTGAATTGCAGTCACTCTCGTCACTCTTTGAACTGCCGCTGTCCCACAAGAGCTTGATGCTCCCTCATCTGTGATGGTGTAATTGACAGCTCCCCCACCCCGCTCCACCCACTCCACCTGCAGCCTTGGCCTGCTAAGATTTTACACCCATCTTTCTTTTCCCCCTCAATAATGATAAAAACATTACATAGCCACTTCTTTATAACTTTAAAACAAATAGTTTTTTATGCTGCCACTTGTTCTTTGGTACTGTTTAATAAGTAGGTACAGAAAAGTTGTAATTTCAGTTAAAGGTACTCATTGCAAACTATGAAATCATACATAAAAACGTTATCCTGAACTACATCAAATGGTTTTACTCTAGTAGTTTTCCAGATAGATTGATCTGCAGTTCTGAAATACAGGTACACACTTAGTGTAAAGAAAAACATTTTGTCTGCATACTCAACACATCTGAGGGTAGATATGGACCAATATATCAAGTCTGAAGAATTGTCAGACTTCTCAATCCGACTGCACCATTGTTGACTCATTTTTTAGTCACTTCGGCTGTTTTCATAGATCAACAAACACACTGATAGCTGGCACCGCTCTTAAATTTTGCTAACAAATTTTTAAGTGTAGGACACAATAACCATTAATATGAAAAGAAATTGTGCTTGCTTTGTTTCTTTATATATATAAGTACCCAGAATATACCCCATATTTACCAGGTACATTACTAAGTATGCGGTATGTACGTACCAGACATACATATGTATTGCTACTGTGGTCTTAAATGTCTTTGTGTGTACATTTATAATTTCTGACAAATGATTCTTAAAGATTTCTGTCATTGTTATCTGAAAACACCCGAGAAAATCTGAATTAGCTATTTGCATAATAAGGTGTGAGAGGGAAAAGATGCTTCAGTGTATTTTTAGACGAATAACCGTAGCTTTTTATCATCTGCATGCACTGTCTCACCCCCTTTCTGATGGAGGAGATCAGAGGAACGGGCACTATCTCTAACATTGATGTAAATCTGAACAAGCAGCAGGAGTAGCCGGCTTGAAAGCGAACCTGGAGGGAAGTCTTTTAAATTTAGATCCAAACTGAAGGGAATCTGAGGAATACTGGGCATGACTTGGTAGATATAAAGCTTTAATGCTTTTGTTTTACATGTCACGGTGTGTTTTTATTCAGGGCGAAAATGCAACAGACGAAAAGTGTAAATGGTTATGAATTACATCTTATCAAAGAGCCATTTTTTGCCTTAATGCAAACTACAACTCCACTTTGTGGGTCTCTTCAAAGGTTATATCAGATTATTTCTCTGGCATTGTCTCCAGTCACTCCGTTATTGAGTTTGTCCTCCTGTCAGTCTGTCCATCCTTTGTCTCCTAACCCTGTGGCCATATGGTGCAGGCTCTTCTTGATTTTTTTATTTCAATCCCATTAGATCATGCATACATGTTTCTGCTTAGAGTCTGCTCCGGTCAAATCAAACTTACAAATGTGGCTCTGAAAGTGTTGCCTTTTCTTTTGTTCAGAGACAATCAGCAGCCTGAGAGTGGAGCAAATTCCTTAAACATGCCCCCCCCCCCCATCACAGCATAAAGGGCCCTAATGGAACACGGTGCTGAAAATGAAATACTAATTCATAATTTAGGGTAAGATTTTTTTAATGGGTGACTCCCAATCCTGTAATACAGTGTTCCCTAAATTGTTTCCCGTTTGTAAATAATGTAAGGCAGTCTTGATGAGTAAAAGTGGCCATGGGGCCATGCAATAGTAATAAAATGAGGGAACATGCTCAAGAAAAACTAAAAAAAAAAAAGAAAAGAAAAGAAAAAGTTGTTTGTGGAGGATGGTTTAGTATTTGCAGCTGTCATTTTACAAAACGACAGGGATCCATGCTCATAAAAGACTATTTATTTATTCATCTCACAAACTGCTCTAGAGAGCCGGCAGTTTCCTTAACATCAGGGTGCAACGAGAAGGGAAAACACTCTTTCAATACAACGCATCACTTACTAATTATTGGCACAACGAAATGTTGATTTATTCTAAGGCTGAATTGTGCAAAAGTGTGTGGACAGTGTTTGTTTTGCTGCTGGTGACCATCTTGAATGGGATTGTCTCCAAATCAGTTGTAGATGTATATCCAATGATTAGTTTTTGAGAGTTTCATTAAAGTCCGACCAGTGGTTCATGAGACACAGGACACAGGAAAAACATTATTGCCTTTGGCAGAGGGCGATCATTAAAAAGTATCCCAGTAAAACAACAGGACATAGGTGATAGTTTTATTATTTCCTTAATAGCATGCAGTATTGTTACCTTTGCTAGCCTTTGTCTTTTTTACGGGGGTCCTGAAGGTCAAAGTGGGCCCTTGAATCAAAACCAAAACCACTGCTTGTGTCTGACTGAACATGATGAAGGAATAAAGTATTTCTGCAAAGGGGAGCCTGATCGTCTCTGGTTTACACAAGAGTCTATGGAGACATCAAGTAGTTTATGTGGAGTATAATGTAATTTCTGAGAGAAAAAGGAGCACACACACACAGAAAGGGAAAAGGAAAACCACATTCACCCTGATGCTTTCCTAAATACATCTGTGCAGGAAGCAAACTATGACGTATGCTGTGTTCACGCAACTTTATTCTTTGCCAGAGATAAAAAAAACAACATTTTTTCAATTAAGTGTGTCTGCATTGAATTGAATTTTGACTAAGTAGCTTTAGTCAATGCGTGTCTGCTCCTCCTTCTGAAGTGTGCCACTTAGTTCTAAGTACAAAAATCCCTCCAAATCCCCCCGAGAAAAACAGCAGCTTAAGTACTATAGGTTAATGTTTGTTGTACTTGCTTCCCCCACTCCCTGTAAGATTATATTGGAGAGCATGAATCACAACCAACAGTGAGTCATAAGGAACACCATGCTAGGATCTATAAGCAATAATCTAGAATAAATTTCTTTCATTGAGCTTTTATTCTGAAAAGTCAAAACTGACATGATGCTTTTATTGAACTTGCATTTGTTTTATTAGAAAGTTGTAGACAAATCTTTAATGTACAAAGGCTTAATGTATTTTTAGCTTATTGATGAAATCATATATTTATTATAGAATTATATTTCTGGCATTGTGTTTTTTAATATGTGATTTATCTACCGTAACAAAAAGGTGTAATGAGTCTGTTGTAAGTTTTGCAATATTCCATGTGACCCATAGATGTCCTTGTTCAGCAAGTGATTCTGGTGCAATCCTGGTCTAAAATGAAGTTGCCTCAGTTACTGAGCTTAAAGAACAAAAATATATTCAGCTTCATCAGAAAGAAAACATACTGACACAACATGTCTAGGTGAAATAAAGCCTTTATGATGTTTTTTTTCTATGCATGTTTCTCTTTATTCCAACACAAACGGTTTTTCATGCATGCAGACACATGTGAGCCTTTTTTTTACAAACACCCCTTTTACTTACATGAGCTGTGCAGTTTTCTTGTAGGTCTAAATAAAGAAATGTTGTGGAGGGAAACATAATGGAAGCTGCAGCGCAATCTCATCTGCTCTTTTACCTCCACAGAGGTTTCTGTAAGTCAGCATCTGAGACACAAGTTGATTTAATCAAGTGTAGGCAAGTCTTACTTTCATCCACACATTAAAACAACAAAACTGTGTTGAACCAGAAACAACATTTCCAGTGTTTTTTGAGCAGAGGTGTCCAGGCTCCGAGACTCCAAGCCAAAGGCAAAAACTCCAAGAAGGGTGGGTTATTCTGAACTGCTGCCAGGTGCGTGAACGCAAACCACAGTCTGAGCACTATCTCTGAGCAGAAGGTGCAGAAAACCTCCTACTTATCCACCAAGTACAACCCCAAATGTTCGGGCACTAAAACAAGAGGCTAAAAGTAAGCCCACCATGTCTCAGTGTTTCTCAGGGTGACTTGGTTTCAGAACCTGTACTGTGCATAATGGTGATTCCGACTGGATCATGACTCAACCTCCCACACAAGCTTGGGCTCCTTCCCTATGAGTGATGTGACATTCCAGCTCCTTATAACCAGTTTAGGCAGCCAAAGATTGCATCGTCCAGCCCAGTCTTCATAGCAGCAGATACTTATGTGCTTCTTGCAGATGGTGAATCCAAGAGGATGGGCCAATGTATTTTTTTTGGGTTATGCACTGCAGTCAAATATTCAGTCATTAAATGCTTACTGTTAAGCGTCTTTGTCAGTTCTTCAGGATGGGACCCTAGCGTCTACAATTTTGGAAAGTCGACACCACATTGCTTTACCCTGCCCCTACATTTTGGGCATTCATGCCAAGGGATAGGCTGGTCCCAATTCGTTTTGTGATGTAGGTGGAGGGTGAAGTGGTAGAGCTGTCTTTCCCTACAAACAAAGATTCAGGAGCACACATCAAACAAAGGGTTATATATATATATATAGCTCTAATAATCATTAAAATGTCTGGTTTGGTGTAATATGATATACTTCAGTTGGTTTCACTATCACCTTTCTTAACAAGCATAAGAGAAAGCCTTGTTCAGGTAGTTACACATTATATTGGACCTTTGTGTAGAAATAAAAATAGTGACAATTGACAACAAAGCTTCCCATTTATAGTGGAATATTTCAACTTTTATATATTATAACTTCAAATTAAGGGCCAAAGGGGGCACTCAAAGGTAATGAGTTTAGGATGAAATTACAAAAGAAAAAAAGGCCTTTACTTTTGGTTTTTGTTCCTTTTTTCTTTTTAAACTTCAAACCAATTTGACTTAGGAGACCCTGCAATGTGTAAACTGCCCCCAACAGCATAGCTTATGGGATCATTTTGAGGTGCTCAGACTCCTAAAGTACATTAAACTGATAAATGAAGCCTAGGCGTAAATTCAGACTGGAAGACCTGCTTCAGCCTCACCTGCATCTAATCGCTGCGTCGAGCACCTCCACTCCAGCCTATCAGCATCAGACCGCGCCTCCATCTCAGCCCATCAGCATCTGACCGCGCCTCCAGCTTATCCAATCAGCGAGCAAGCCTTCGTTTAAAAGGACTTCCATCATGGCCCCATCCGTTCGCCGGCCGA
>NC_051450.1:17763196-17915325 GCF_001649575.2 Kryptolebias marmoratus
GCCTCTAATGCTCAATCTGAGCTTCTCCTCGAAGCGCATTGCTATTGTCGACACTCGCGTCTTCCGCCGAGGTCCGAGCGCCAAATATCTTATGTCATTCATGTCAAATAAAACCATTTAATTGCAGCTTCTCTTTGTCGTGAGTCTCTCCAGGTTGAATTCAAGGATGAGTACATAAACTCCTCAACAAAAGTTTTTGGACTGTTTCTTCATATTTGGGTTTATCTGTCAAATAAAAAAGCAAAAATGCTATTTTGTGAAAATTCACTGTTTAGAATGGACCAAAACTTGTGGCACTATCTTCCTATCAGTGCACTGCAGTTTTTCCTATTTGATAAAACATATTGCTCTTTAAAATATGCAGATTTTACACCGAAATCCTCTGCTAGAGCTGGCACGTCTACAAAACCACACACTTGGAGAAGTAAAAACACACTAAGCAATGCTTTTGAATCCATGTATCACAAAGCAAAAAGACTGTCAGCTCCGGTGCAGCAGTGCCTAGATCTTAACGAGAGAGGAGACAAGAGGAATGTGGAGCAGACGTGGGTGGTATTTAAAACTACATATAAATAAATAAAAGGTGTAAATAAGTAAAAAAAAATCCTGCTACATCACTGAGCTGATCGTTATCTCATGTGGGATGAATCCAAACAGATCAAATGGAGGACAAGCTGCTTAATTTTCTTAGTTTATCCTTGAATCTTTATCTGCTTCTTCTCAGAACTGAAATATTTATATTCAGCTCATGCATGCATATTTAATCTTATCACTACACTGAGTTCGATTACACTTGACACTCATATAGGGCTCATATGTCTACATACAATGCTTATCATTCAAGCAAAGAAGAGAGGTTTTCAGGGGTATTACCTCAGTAGACTTCAAGTTTCTTTTCTGTCATTCTTTTAAAGGGTGGATATTATGAATGCCAGCCATGTTAGGGCACTTTTGAGATTATTATTCAAATTAGGCTTTCGAAACTAAAAAGACCCATAAGTATTTTGTTTCAGATCCGGTATCACCAACATTCTTCTAAGAACATGAAAAGAAAGGGTTTTTTGTTCATTTTTCAAAAATTACACTGTTGCTCTTTCTTAAAAGTGTATATTAGCTGGTATTCACCTGGAACAGCTAATGGCAGAATATTCACAAGAACAAGTGTTAGACTGGCACAATTAACCAATGCTTGACACTTGTAATTTTACTTTGGAAGAAACTGAAAACTCTAAAAGACTAAATTCATCAAGTCAAGTGTGTTTTAGTGTTAATTTAGTTGAATGCCAAGAGGAGTAGAAGGTTAAAGAAAATTCCATCCAGCGTGTTAAAGATTGACACTTGGTCAGTTTAAAATTTGAATGCATTGAGTTACCTTTAACTTTATTTTTTTTAATTCAACTAACTAAACAACAACAAAGCATATGTTAAAAATAAATCTGTATGTTTTTTTGGTCAGTTGTATTCAATTGTTGCTTTTTAGTAAATGCTGTCAGGCACAAAACATCTTCCTTATGTTTAGAAAAATATATTTTTTAATTAGTTGATTGATTAAAATTGAATCAATCATCTTTTATTGATTAAACTCAGAAGAGATTAATATTTTTTGCTTCAAAGCAAGTCTGTTCTCCATTTTCTTGGTTGCCATAGTGACAGAGAAAAATTACCACAAAAGGGAAACCTGGGTGTTACCTTGACAAATCTCTAATATGTGATATTTTCATAAAATGGATTCACCAATCAAACGGCTGGTGACCGGAATTGGTTGAGTTTTAGATGAACTAACTTGACGGGTGACCAAACAATCTGAAACTCAAAAATCTGATTTCATTTCCCAGTTAATGAAGGTAACTGACCCTGTTAGAAGATGGAGAAAAACAAAACAAAAAAACTGTCAGTGCTTTCTTTCTTCTTTTAGGGAAAATGTAAACTATTATGAGCACAAAGACAAAGTTTCCAATTTTTCCAAATTAAAAAAAAAACCAACAACTAAACCATAATTATCATTTTTAGAGAAAATCGGAAGTGGCTATAATCAGAATTGCCAGGTAAAAGCTTTACAAAAATGGGAAATCAGAACCAGACAAGAGTGAAAACTAATCTGAAATACAAACAAGCATTTTTCTTCCTCCCCCTTTATTTTTTCTGTCATATAGACAGCTCTTATAGATGATATATGATATAAGATGAATGATGATTGACTACTCTGCTAACACAAACTAATCCATGCATTCTTTGCTTGGGGTTTAGATTTCCTCTGATCCACCAACACCCTTCTCATCTAGTCCCAGACCTCAGAATAACTCCCCCTGGAGTGTAACAAGTTGACAATTCTGTCAGATATCAGACTACCACCTTTGACCTCTCTTTTATTTTCAGCTGATCCATCTAGAACTCACTGTCCCACTGAATTTGACCCAGTTCCTTCCCTGAGTCAACAATAAATCTTTCACCTTATGGTACATGATATGGAAAAACAAAATAAGGGGCTGTATCACACTTTCTTCCAAAAATCTATACTTATTTGATCCAGACATCTTAAATTTTTTTTTTGCCAAGCTATGTCTAGTTGTTGTAACACAGTGGTACAATTTGAGGTGACCAAGGACAGCTGAGGCTGTTCTTTTAGGGCAAGTTTGCCATAAAACATTAAACAGCCCCTCTAAAGCTCCTTTATTTTTTTAATATTTCATAGAACAACTATTTATTTAGAGAAGATAACCAACATAACATTGATCATAGATTACTACTCTTTGAAAATACCATATTTATCTTTCAGTTTTTTGTTTTTATTTTTTTGAGTGGGGATTATGTAGCCTATGTGAATCCTTGCTGGTAGGCTTCAGAATACAGCAGCTATGTAAAATATTGATAAAACCAGAATTGTTTATTTCTGACTGGTGAAATTTGACAATGTTCCAACAACTGTTGTCCACCTCGATACCAACCAAAGGGACGTTTCCCTTTGGTTGCTTCCTTACTCACTGCAGAGCAGGATGGAGCTGGCACTGATTCAAAGTGTTTTATTTGACACCTCCAAATCATTTGGGCCATACAACAGCCTGAGTTCACCACCCTGAGGACATGTCTCTGTCACTTACAGCCAAATAATACAGGCTATACTGGTTTACATGAGCTCAGTCTGCTAATATTTTTTATACACAAAGGTTAAAGACTGAGCATTCTTTGAAGAAATGCATATTACCCTCTGCCTTTCAAGACAGAGATTTAAACTAAGGTTTTCTTATGTTGAGAAGGGACGTCATTGGGTTGACTTCAAATATCAATAAGTTTTAGATGTACAGTCAGTGATTACTTTCTGAGAGTTTCAATAAAATCTGTCCAGTGGTTTATGAAATATATAGCGTTTCAAGCATAGTTGCTGCACAATGTGTAGCGCTTGGAGTATGTGTTGGGAATCCCTCTCAGCTACTACCACACCAAAATTTAGCTCAATATTTGTAGAATTGAATGCGTTATGGCCCTTTTGTGTTAGCTAATGTTGATTAATTCTATTAATCAATTTTAAATTGAAGTGACTATGAAAGTTAATCAGTTATCAATCCACATTCAATAATTATTTTGAGAGTTTTGTTAAAATGCAGCCAGGGGTTATGAGATATTTTTCTAACAGACAGACAGGGTTTACGTAAGCACTTAAGCAAAATTATTACACAATGTACTGAGTATGATGCTCAGCTACTAACACACCAAAATATACTAGGCCTTTTTGCCTTAGGAGGTGAGCAATAAAAAGATCTATATAAACAAAATTTTAGTGTTTTTTTACTGTAGCTAGCAAGACAATAGTAGCTTTTTTCCCATTTCTTTGCCAAAGCCATTTTACCATCTGAAACCTGACAATTCGTGATGATTCAGGTCCTTTTTTACATCCAGAATCATGACTTAAACCACTCCCAGTGACACAGTATGATTTCAATTCTTCAGACTCAATTTACTTTTAAGCTGTGTCTTAAAGAAGATTCCCTACCAACTGACTGTATCTTTCTGCCAGTTCTTTTCCCATCGCGAGTCATATGCACAGTGCTGCGCTTTATTTGTTCAGGTGTGCTGATAGAAATCCAGTTAGAGCAAAGCAGGGGAGGGAAAATATAATGGGCCATGTTCATGCAACTGACACTGAGCTCCTTGGGAAAAGGGAATGGTAACCCAATTACAGAGGGAGACAGAGTGTCATGCTGCTGTTATGTTTAAGCTCATTGAATCATGATTCAGACATGAGGATGTTCATTTACATTTGGATGGAGAACTGCACAATCAGTGCAAAGCTCCACTATGCAATGACAAAACATGTATTGATGCGCTTTTAATATACTTGCACTGTTGTTTAAAACAATTCTCAAACATGCTTTAACATATCTAAATTTCATTTTTGGTTCTCTTTTCACAAAAAAAACAGCAGTTAATTCTATAAGACAGGTACTTAGACAGATATTTTAGTTGTTTTGAAAGAGATACTGAGTAAGAAAGAAACTGAGAGCATGTCAAACGAAAGCAGCTCCTTTCTGCTTTCCTCTTTCTTTCTGCTACTCATCTTTGTCACTAACAACCCTGCTAATCCTGTGACCTGTGGGGAGCTACGTCAGTCTCTTTGCAGCAGGAATCAAGGTATTCTTCACGGTACCAGCTGGTGCACCACTTGTGCCTGTTTGATCTTTTGGCAGATTCCCTATCCTGCTTAAAGTATATTTTTAGGATATTAGAAAAATGAAGAAGTGATGTTCCCCACAGTAATGTTGAGTAGATGTGTCGTCTTGGTTCTGGTGTAGTTGTCAAGTAACTTTGCACAAGTTTCTCCCCAAAATGTTCACAGACAGAAATGCAATGCTTTCAGGTCATGAAAAAGTCAAGCTGCGTTTTGAATATATAAATGACATGGTACTGGCCTCCCACCATTTGCAGCCGATGGATCAGCCGTGATCAGATCCAAAGGTTAAACCGACTTATCACCCCTTTAACCAAGTGACTGATGTCAACAAAACACAGATGTGCCAATGCCAAATTTCAAATGGAACAGATAATACACTGAATATGCTATATATGATTAATTAGAGGCTTTGTGAGAGAGCGTGAATGGTATAGTTAGTTGTCTCAATGTGTCCCTGTTATGGACTTGCGACCTGTCCGGGGTGTCCCCCGCATCTCGCTCAGTGACTGCTGGAGAAAGACTCCAGCTCGCTGTGACCCGAAAAAGAGAATATATAATTTACAGGACCTGAGCTTGAAGTGGAGTGAAACCGCCCATGCATAACATTACATTATCCACCACAAAAATGGCTATATTTTACAGATATTGACCTAAAAGCTAATGTGAGTGGGAAGGAGTCATTCACAACATCTGAGTGTGTTTTTTTTATGATATCGTGTGAGATTGAGCATAATGTTCCTTCACAACACAAGCCAATCTTAGTCTAAAATGTGCATGAAAAGGGGCGGGCAATATATATATATATATATATATATATATATATATATATATATATAAGGATTCTTTGTGTTTATGTTATTGCAACCAGTTGATATTTTCTACACTAAAGAAACAATTTTGGCTCTAGAGCGATGCTACCAAAGTGGCTGATATTGATCTCGTCGTGCTCTTTTATTATTAGAGCAATAGTTTGAATCCCAAATGCTGAGATTAATCATGACCGTCAGATTGTTAGTGAGTCTTTTTTACAGGTTGCTTAAATTGAGCAAACGTCAAGAGAACAAGTGTCAAAATTTTAAAGAAANGTATGAATAAGACGCAAAAACCAGAGGAAATGAATACATGAGACCCAATTTCTTTTTATTGTTTTAGGGCATAAAAGTAAATGGAGGCAATTGTTTGACTTTAAGTATAAGAACAGAATTGAACTCTGGCTTATACCTGTGAGGATAACTCTGCTTGCTAATGATGAGAAATTGCCAAATATTTTTGATATTGCCGTGAGCCTCTGAGGCAGCATCAATTAGCAGTGTGCTTTATCCGGGATCTCTTCGTACTGTTTATGACTGCGCACCTGAGTGTGAATGTGAAAGGCAGCATCCTTAATCAGGTATTGTTATCTTTGTTTTGTTTGTGTTTTTTCTTGTTCTTGTTTTTTTTTTTTTCCTGGGGTAAAAATATGTCCCTACACCAGGCAGAGTAAAGTCCCCTGACAGCCGTGTTGTTTACTGCCGATTAACAAAGGGAAGAAAAGTCAAGACTGTGACACTAGGTAAAGTGAATGAGATGCCACAATACCACAACAGGAACACAGTGAGAAACCCAAAGCCTGAGAGAGTCAGAGCGAGGCACAAGGGAGGAACTAAAGAGAGAAAAAAAAATATATAGAACTGTGGAAAAAGTAGGGGAAAAGAAATGGAAAATAGAGACATCTCCCTAATCATCCCTGACAGATCTGTCCTAATAAAATATTGTTCAGAAAAGTGCAAACAATGATCAGATTGAAATAAAGTTTAAATATTTCTAGCTGTTATTAATCAGTTATTGAAATAATAAACATTTTGATGTAAAGAAATGATCCCAAATAAAGCTCAGATGCTTAATCATGGCTGTACTGACCGTGAATTTTCTTTTTTCATCATCTTTAATTTTAAGAATTATTAATGAGAAAAAGAACAGGATTGAATACATCAGAAATATTAAAGCACATTGTGGTAAAAGCAATTTGATTAATCAGTTTTATCAGATTGTGAAGTTGAAAAGCTTCTTTGAAAATGGTTGTTTTCTTTAATAAAGTAAAGATAAAATGCATATCACCCACCACCTTTCATGCCAGAGTTTTAAACTAAAATCATCTTATGATGAGAAGGAACAAAGCTATAGCCATTTTGGTCAAACCTGAGAGTTTCATTACAATCTGCCCAGTGGTTTATGAGATATTTTGCTAACAGTCAAACAAGGTTGACTCTAACAGTTATTAATTGAGGGAGTTAATGAGTTGTAAATGACTGACAATGACTACCACACCAAATTTTAGCACAATACCTTTAAAATAGACTGAATTACAGCCATTTTTATGTTTTTGAAGGTCAGTTGGCTGGGGCAGCCATCTTGAATTGAGTTGGCTCCAAATGAAAATCAGCTATAGATGTGCATCCAATATTTTCAGAGTTTCATTAAAATTCATCCAATGGTTCTTCAGTTAAATCAACACTCATAAATACAGGAGAAAACATCATCAGCCACCATTTGGTGCTTTTACAGGAACATCAGCAAAACTGTTAATGTCACAACCCGAATAAATGTTCATTAAAACGGCCTGATCTCACAATAAATACATTTCTCCCAACCAACACTTCCACCACAAATCTTTTACTTGCAGCTGATGTGTGTGCTGTCTGAGAGCCTTTTCAGTTGATTAAATATTTGAATATTTAAAGATGACAATTCTCAGCACAGCTGCACATCAGCGGCAGGTCTGTTCCTGTGGGAGCCGGCAAGCTGTTTCCCCTGCATTCAGCTCCACGCGCCGTGCTGCATGAGGAGGCTCCAGTGCCGTTGGAGGGGACTCTACGTTATTTGTAGAATCTGATCCCCCCCCTCCATAAACACAGAGCACTAGGCACGCTCCGTGTACAAAAAAGACAAACCCAGAGGGCCGTGGAGTGGCTGGCTTTCAATTAGACGGCCCCTCGCCGTGCCCATACTCCCCGTCTCCGGCTCCACCATTCGCCTCTGTTTAGTTGTGGCGAGCGTGACAAAGTGACCATGGCGACGGCTCTGTGGAGTTGATCTGTGGAAGATGGCAAACTGGTGCCACAGCTTGGACTGCAGGAGTGCAGGATTTATCATATCTGTGTGATTGAGACCGAAGCTGAAAACACGTGAGGGTTAAAGGTTGTGAACGATGTAAAGATTCGGTTCTAATGTTGTGTATTAGCCTTTTCCACCATACATGACTTATTTAAACATTTCGCCCCCTTTGCAGTTACAGATCAGTGCACTGCTGCCAACTGTGCCTTTGCCTTAATGGAGTATTTCTAGTTAAGAAGAGCAAGACCTTGCTTTAAGGACGTCATTTTGTGTTACTTTGTTATATTACCTTTTGAATGACCTCAATTTGAAGAGAGTGTTTTTTTCAGAACAGAATGACAAGCTAACAGCTAGTCTGATTGGGGCAAAGACCAAGTTTGGATTGTTGCCATTTAAAAACAACTTCAGTCTGAATAAATATCATATATCATAACATCTCATGCAAAAGCTATTTTATAAACATTTATATTAATGCCAATTTCACAATACAGAATTTTTTTTTTTTGAAGTAAATATGATTTTCCTGCTGGGTGTGCCCCAGGCTGTACAGGTGCTACAGAAAGCTGCTGCTACTGCTTTTTGTGCTTGCAACAAAACAGAATTCGATGTAAGAGACCTTGTAATGGAAAATTTATGGTAATGTCATAGTTTGGTATTTTCAGTTTGTTGTGTTTGATTATTGTTTTGTTTCGGTTTAGTTTTTCCTGTTTTCATGCCCTGTCACTCTCCACCTCCCCAGTACTTTTCCTGTTAGGTCTGCCACGCCCATCTCCACCTGCTTGTAATTATTCTCTCTCACCTGTGTCCATTTTCCTCATTATCCTCTGTCTTTAAGTACCGGTCTTTCTCATTCACTACTCACTGGATCATTCCGTTTTGTCATGCTTGTTCTCTTTGTTCATTGCCTTGCCTTGGTTCTGGATTTTGTTATTGTTAGTTTCTGCTGCCACGTCAGCCTTTTGTTTTGGTTATATTTTACTTTAATAAATTAGTTTTATTTTAAAAACATGAGTCTGCGCTCTGGGTTCACCTCTGTCTCCACGCCTTATGACAGGTAACCTGAATGTTTATAAAGCAGTTGCTTCAATGAACCACCACTGCAGCACTTCACTTTGGTCTTGGCCCTGTTCAGACTAGCCATTAGCTCGTCAGTCTGGTCAGAATTAAACTATATTTCTTCAAACTGAGGTCATTCAATAAGTGATCTACAAAAGATATTAAATGTTCTAACCTTTCCATGGAACCCCACTTCAAAAAAATCAGAACTAATGCTTTAACCCTTAAAGGAAAATCCTACTTTGCAGTGAAGGTTTTTTGAGGATGGATATTGGTGTTGTAGCCTGACAGCAGCAGACAGGTAACACAGGTGATCTCTCTTTAAGAAAGCAACATATAATGCTGTTTTTTAGCTGTAGGATTTCTGAACAGTTTTCAAGTGATTTTCTTCCTAATGATAAACAAATTTGAACAAAAAAATGATGTTTTTGTTGTCATAACTCATGGCTAAAACCAAGAAGAGCACCATTTGAGGTGTGTGAAAAATGGACGTGGCTGGGTCTTAGATCTTTTAGCAACCCAAATACATCACCTAAACTCTTCTTCCATCTGAATATTTCTCCCTTGAAGCCACAGTTCAGTAAACAAACTTCTTGTTGTGGAACGAAGGTGAAAAAGCATGACTTACATAGAGTAGTTATTTCTGAAAGGTAAAAGTGCTTTAGAACGTCAAGATAAAATCTTAGAAAACACAGTTTTGAAAGAACACTAAATACAATAAAAATTCAGTTAGAAAATGTTATTTATTTCCAAAATTTGTTAGGATAGAACTGCAATGTGTTAAAACTACAAAATAAATCAAATTCAGTGGGTAAAAGACAAATAAATAAAACTAACTTGGTAGATACAAAAATTGGGTGCAAGTGGAAGTCAAATTCAAAGAAAACCCAAAACAAAAATACTAAAGCAATAAAAGTACATAATTAGAAAAAATATCTAAAATTTTTGAAAGGATATAAGCTGACTTTATCAGAAATAAACAGAAGATGTATAAGCAAACATTCTATTTCATAACATTTTGTTAGACTTAAGTTTCCTTTATTAATGAGTGATTGCTTAATTTGTCACAGAACCAAATAGGAAAAAAGGGTTTTGGATTGTTTATTCAACCACTAAAACTAATGCGAGACCAAATTTCCCCATTTCATTAGTCTTACCTGTGTTTAGTGATTACTCTTATTGCCATATCTACAAAAAAGCCTTTGCATAAAAAGATGCTGCCATCTTCATATTTATTCTGTGTAATAAAGAGGTGAAGCTCAGAGCTTCTTAAGGTTTTTTAAATCTTACAGGATCCATTTCATCATACAGGTCAGTGTGCAGATCTGTGAACAATTCTCTGATAAACTGAGAATAAAAAAATAAATCTGAAACTTTGTGCGCCTGATGAATAACCTAAAGTTATATTTTTGCAATCATATTTATCAATAGGAAAATGCTCTTTAACTGAATACATAGTCAACATTTCATTAAAAGAATCTGTGCTCCTAATAAACATACTTGTGCTTTTTCTTAAAAAAAAAAATTAAATAAGGTGATAATCCATCCATTTTTTATACTCCTTTATGCATTATTCTTCATTTTCTCACGTACATTTGACAGTTGCATTGCCTCCCTGCAGTCCCATTGGCAGATGGCACTTCTCATTTATGCAAACCACAAACACACAGTTTTAGTGTTTCTGAATTTGAAGAGCCTGATTTCGGTTCCAACTTCTTCAGGTGCTTTATTTTACACATGGATGGTGGAGAATGTCTGCAAAATCATGTCAAAACTTTATTGGACATTTTCTGTTGATGTACATATCTCATGATAAAAACACATCAGCATCAGATAACTTAAAAACTAGAAGTTAGCTTGCAGACAAAGCAAAACATTAAAGACATAATAACTATAATAAAAAAAACTTATGCTGGTGTAGATTCTTAAGCCTTAACAACATGAAAGTGCTGTTTTTGCAAAGCAATCATTTTTTTGTTTCTAAAACTATTCTTGTAAACACGGCACCATTTCTAGAAATGTCTTCGTGGACACAAATATGCAGAAAATGACCCAAAACGCTGTCGTAACTACCCCAGGCCTGTATGTGGGGCTGTAGCGCTGCCAGGAAAATAGATCAAAAACAGGAAACAAGTGCACACATAAAGCTTACATGTTAGATACAAACAACAAACACCAGAAGAAGAAAAAGATGAGGTGAACCTGAGATGATTCATGTGTACTGTTGCACCCCTACTCCACTGATATCACAGCTTTCTCACACTATTAACACTGCTCAAGTTTAAATTGGCTGTATAGAATAGTTTGGTCATTTCTGAAGTGATGTTCTGTCAAATAGTTATGACTGATTAGTACTTTATCAGTCGTGACATCAGTGATGGAGCACGGAGGAAGAAGAAAGAGGACTAGCCAGACCAGGCTCTGTTTTAAAGCATTTTTAGGTAAATAAAGCATCTCTTGTTCAAAAATGGTATACTGGTGCGATAGAAGCTTTTATTAGCAAAATTAAACCTCTACGTTTTTGCACGACATCGTTTGTTTAGTTTGTTGCTGTTTTCTCAATGAAACGACCGTGTTACTACACAAATGCATGTTTCACAAGGCTGCTGAATGCATCAGTATTGAACCAGAACTGATGGAAACGTGGTTTTTACAGATGTGCTCCATTGAAAATAAAATTAAAGCAATTAGTTTACAAATGAGGCTTACCAGCTCTGAACGGTTGTTTCTGTAATCCACTTAGAATAAACAAAGGATTGTATATGATTGATCTGTTACATCCAGTAACTCAGTGACTGTCTAAAACCAAACACAAAGAGTAACTTTTACCTTTCAGTCTCAACATGCACACAAGCTCCTAGACTTTCACACAGTCAGGGGTGGTCTGATATGGCATATCACCCACTCACTACAGTTTATTTGCACTTTGAATGCCGATTTTTCAGCTACCTTTGAGGCATACCGGAGTCGTGCTTCAGAGTCCACAGCCCTCCCACCACTCGCACACACTCCCCACTGAGCCCATCTGCAAGCTCAGCCTCCACCTAGCCCCTCCAGCCCCCTGCTTGCGTCAGGCGTGCCCCTGAATTGCCCCACTCACTCTCTCCTTGAGCGTATCTCTGAGGTCCGTCAACCCCCTAAACCACACTTCAAACTCACATGTTTATGCTGCTGTACTTTCTCTTTCTCTCTCTCTCTCTCACACACACACACAGAGGATCAGAGGGGAGAAGGGAGGTCGGTGGGTCTCCACAAACACAAAGAACCTCTAGAGGAGCGCTGACTACTTTACACTGCACTCAATTATCTGTATTTGATTATTGGCTTCTCTGCTGATTGGCTTGTTCAAGTGCTGCTGTTAAATGACAGCACACCCTCAAACGCTTTTGTTTCGAGCTCCTTTCATTGTTCGCCGTCTCTATCATTCAACATTATTCTGGATTTATACCATCTTCTTCTCATTTCATCTTTTAGCATGTCATCATTACCTGGCAACAGTCATCCATCTTTTCTTCTCTGGAGCCTGAACTCTTTTCATCTGCCTCTTACTGCTCCCTTTCTATTTTTCTCCCTTTTCCTGTCACCTCTAATTTCTGGCGCCTAATCTGACTCACACTAACAAAGCTAGCTCTATGTAGAAATATGAAAAGAAAATAGATCAGGGAAATGACGGAAGAGGTTTCTGAAAAAATACCTTGCAATATTCCTACATCTTTTTATTAGCTCTTGAAAAAGAGTCTGTTACAAAATTGTAAAGAAAAAGTAAGAAGCCATTAAATAAAACAAGTTTAAATGATTGAATATTTTAATGAGACTTTAAGACTGTCAATTTTCTTACAAAGTTCTTAACAAGCAGGCTGTGTAGAGAATGGTGGGTTTAAAGAGTAACACTTGGAAGGAACACTATGATGCTTCGTTTTTCAAAAAGTGAATCTTTGATAAGTTATAAGCAGCTAATATTTTGTAACATGAGTGACAACAGCGGTGGATGTTCTACAAATACTTTTGAAAAGATCACTTTTTAAAAATGTTTCTTTAAAATGTGTATCAACTGAAAAGAGTTTATTTTCCTTCAAATGAAGCGCTTCTTATCCTGTAAAAGCAACATATTGTTAACCATTTGAAGATAAAAATAATTATGTTTGTTTAGGTATATACTGTGCATGCTAAATACTCTACATACATCCACACCTTGTGGCCATAATAATCAAACCATTGTACATCATTTCTTTTTTTTATCATTCTTTATTCTTTGAATAAATCAGGCCTAAGACATTTTCTTTCTGCCTCTGTGTGATTTATGAAAGAACCAAGGCAGCAGAGTGCATTGAAGTCAATCAACCTCTGTTACGCTTCTGAGCCTCCGAAAGAGGAAGTAACAGAGCCGAAACAGTCAGCGTGTCCAAAGATGAGCCAGCATTGTAGCTTAAAGATGGTATTTACTGATGTCAGATGCTATGGGTGGGGTTAGGAATGCAAGAAATACACCTTTTAGGTGTAGTGCTGCACACCAACGCTGCTAAAGTTTACTCCACTCCTTCTATGGTTCCTCTGTCAGCTTCGTTCATCAAAGTTCACACTGTCGCAGGATGTGTCTGCCTTAACTGGTGATTTATGATTGGTCAAAGGCGGATTAAAGAGTGGCTCATCTTTGTGGCCATATTATGGAACTGTTTTGTCAAAAGACCGTCGGTACGTGATGTGTTCCTCCAGTTCCAGACTTGTTCCATCAGACATGTTTAGAATAATAAAAACTTTAGAACAACCTCAGACGTTTTTTGTCCTGACATGTCTTGGTTGCAAAAAAGAGATTTTCTCAGTGTGAAATCATTTTTAAAATACTTTTATGGCTGATTGGTGTGTAGCACTGTACTGAGTGTGCTAATGTACCAAAGTGCATATTTTTCTTGTGCCTCCTATTCTAAGATATTTGTTCTCATGAGATGGCTTAGTCATGTACAGGTGACTCCATTTGAGCAAGCAAAGTTCTTACTTTTTCTCAACTGAATAGCGCTTCCCTTAATTGACTTCTGCAAAATGAGAAATAAAAGCTGAGTCCAAACTTTTTTATTTTGTCTAAGACCAAAATGTTAATGAAAAGACTGCATGAATACCACGCTTAGTTTGGACTGGGTTTGTTTTGGTCTGCTGCTCCCAAAAGCTTCCTGAGGTTGTAGTATATCAGCCCCTTAAAAATGGCCATTAGCTTGAATCAACAGCTATAAAAACAGTTTTGACGAACACTGAACATTATTGCATTCAAGAGGGAACCATTTCGTTTATGAATGTTCTGTTCGACTACATCAGTGTTTGTGGCAAACTGTCAGTAATTGCTGCTGTTGGACCCAATCATTTACACCTGGAGTTTGAGCCTTTTCTTGTGGGACTTAATGATGAACTTCAATAAAAACACATCAAGATGTTTGCACATTTGGTACATTTGCTGTTGGAGTCTTCCATTTCTCTTAGATTTTTGGTTTCTCTGAGGATTTCCTATCACAGTAACCAAGATTTCCATAATATTTACACATAACAGGTTTTCTAACATTCATGTACCCTCTGAAAAAAACTGTGGCACAAACTGTGCTTAGTGACTTTCATTTCGTGGAGCCTTAGTGAGGTATGATTATCATGAATTCTCTACACCCCATTTGCATCTTTATTGAAAGTGGACCTTTGGTTATTTTGTGCCAACATTATCCCTTGTTCGGATTCTTTGTATGACTCATCTAACTCACAGTGCATTTTCACATTAGATGAGTCAATACTTTTACATTGTTGCAGTGTTTAGTCACCATCAAATCCAAAAAAACCCACACTTTGGTTGTCTGTGACATCACTAAACCGTGTTATAAATATAATCAAATAGATTTGTTATGTCAGTGTTTTTCAATGGTGTCTGCTTTAAGATTTTTCTCCGAACATTAGTTGAGAAATGTTTTGAAAAAAACGTTATGAAGATATACAGCATTTATTACTTGTTGTAGATGGCTTCAGGACTGACTTGAGTTTATATAAATAGGCTAGATTAACCCTCCTGAAGCCCTCCAAAACAAAGAGAGACAGAGAGAGGTAGACACGCCCTTGTAACTAAGGGTCAGTTTGACTCGAAGGCCACGGGAGAATAAAAAAAAAATAACGGTTCTTAAAACAAATGAAATCTGAAAATTTTAGCTCAGTTCATGCTCATGCTTTTTAAGGTATATAAACAAGGTTGCTCAAAAAGCTATCTATAAAAAGTAGCATAATAATGGTTGATAAACTTGTCACAGAACCCCACCACAAAATATCTGAACTACCCCTTTAAATGCAAAACACCTTGCTGAATGATGTGCAACAAGTCCTTCAAAGGGGTGACAATGTCATTCTACAGTCACTATTCATAATTTCTAGAAAACTGCACATTCTAAATAAGTTAAAAATACAACATATCTATTAAACAACACAATTTTCCAAGCTGCATACAAAAAGATAAATGATTGGCAGCCCCACTCTAACATAAATATAATTGAAATTGGTATCCAGAGGCTAATTCAGGGAAATCTTGCAAATTTCATTCTTCATAATATGACATTCTATGATAAGTAAGGCAAAGTGTAGAACATTTCCTTGCTCATGAATTACAATCTATTTGACAGCTGCACAACCACACAGCGATGCTGGGAATCTGTTTTGAATCTGCCAGGTCTCAGAATATTTTTATACCAAATGAAACCGCATTACTCAGGCATTAGATGGCAGTTTGTGGCCTGGGCTTTATTAAAATCCTGCAAAATGTGATGAAAAATCTTAGCAAGAAGGAAGTGACAATATATTTCAACTTCCCGCAAATGGTTCTCTATCCATTATTTGTCAGCAAACTGGAGTCTTTTATTTATTTAAATGGTTTCCCTTCTTGTTTTCCACATCTGTCATCACTTCACCTATGAATTGATTAAAAAGTCTGACTGATACGGCGTGTTATTGCTTGTGAGTTCACAAAGCTTTTTTTTTTCCAACTTACCGAGGAACAAAACTCACCTAGTTAGCTTCAGCTGAGCTCTCCTGTGCTGGGGTGTGGCACCATCACAGACACAATATCATCCTAACTATATTCTGTGGTGGCAAAAAGAAATGATCCACTATCACTTATCACTTGCCTGACAGACCAGGTATCCATAGGCTTCTACTTTCACCCCCGTTTTTTTTTTTTTTTTTTTACTTTTCACGTCTTCTCTACCCTCAGTGTGTCTTTGTGTCTGTCACTCTGTCGCTCACTTTCTGCCCTCCGAACCCTCTTCTTCCTTCGTTTTTCTCCCTCTCATATTGTCACCTGCCTTCACCACCTACACAGCAGTCGGCTGTACATAGCAGCTTCAAGATAACACTGTAGCCCAGACAGTCAGACACCTCATTTATCAGCTCATACTCTAGTTATTCACTGTGGAGCCATGGCAGTCCTGCAACATCCTACTTGATCAGTTTGCATAAATTAGACAGTGGAATCTGTCATTACAGTTCATTATAAAAAATAAAAAAAAGCTTTGGCTTACAGAAGCATGCAGGTAATGAACGTTCATTAGCAGGAGCTTGCTAAATACAGATTTGCTCGTATTTTAACCTTTTCGTTTAGATTAGGGTGTTTCACATTTGCCCTGGTAAAGTGTAGAATCAGTAACAGATAAATTCACTTTTAATTCGCTCAAATGAAAACTACACACATAATGGATAATAACTAAAAACACAAAGACTCCTGAGGTCTATTCTGATGTTATTTCTGTTCTCACAGTCCCAACATTTTCTTGATATTCATAAAGCTGGTTTGGTAACTATGAAGACTGGAAGAGTGGATGTAAGGTGCTCTCTATCTGTATGCAAATTTCACTTTAGATGAACCACAGTCATTACTGTAACCTTTGATGTAAAGAGTGCAATTTGTTAGAGGCAAAGCCTAACAGTTCAGGTGGTTTTCTTTTTATGTAATAATGAAGTTGTATGCTTGCGCAAAACTGTTGAGAAATAAAGCGTGTTGCCAATCAACCCTGTGTGCAACTGGTGGTGGAATTGCTTCAGATACAAATTTGAAAGGAGCTTTCCTTAAAGGAATGCATATTACCCGCCACCTGGCACGCAAAAGATCTGAACAAAGTTCTTGCATGATGAATAAGTGCTTATAATATGTTATGGGAGTCACTCCCATCTATACTCACACCAAATTTTACCTCGATTTCTGCAAAACCGACAGAGTTATAGACATTTTTGTGTTTGCTAAAGCTGATTAGCTGTGGCAGCCATCTTGACTTAGGTTGACTCCAAAGATGCAAAAGTTAATCTTTGCATCCAAAGAATAATTTCTGGGAGTTTCATTAAAATCTGTCGAGCAGAACATGAGTTATTTTGCTAACAGACCTACAAACACACAGCCAATAACATTAGTGCTCTCCTTTCAATAACTAAAATGTTCACTCAGGTCCAAAATGTTTATATTTTTTCCAGAAGAATCAACGGAGGAACACATTTGTCTCTTTTAATAAGCTGTATTTCTGTGTCATGATCTTGTGTCAGACTCAATAATTTCACCATGTCTCTTTTAACCTCACCCTCTTGACCTCATAAGTTCCATGTTTGGTGATATTGTGTCCTGGTTTCAGATTCTTTACAGCTGTAGGTAAGCTATTTGATGAAGCAGGTTTTTTTTTTAATTTAGTATATTTTTGCAGCACAAAGTCACTAAGTAAATCTTTATAATTTTGTGCTGCAAGAGAAGCTAAATATATGTTTATCTTCAAAACGAGGACATTCTCTATGCTGCAATACAAGGTTTTATTATTTGTACTTGGTCATAATAGACATAAAACTTTTCTTTTTGTCTTTTGTTAAACTCTATTCTGATGAATATTAATACTGTATAAGTCACAAACAACAATAAAATCCCCATAAAGCCTAAATCTCATTATTTCAGTAGCTTGTTCAACTTATGTGAACTAATCTTTTAAATGTTTTTTTTTCCTGCCTACTCACCTAACAGTTCATAATAAATTTATGAAATAGCTATTGCAGCAATTGTACATACAGGTAAAGAGTTTAAATGTCTTAAAAGACCTTCCAAAAAAGTAAAACAATAAAGGTTAAAGAAGGTAGCATTGTTGTTCTTTTGTTAGATGCAAAGTCGAGTTGAATATTTTGTTTAATTATTTGAATCTTATGTTTCAATGGTTATTTTATCAAATGCAAACAACCATAAATAAGCCTTATTAGCTGACCACAACTCACAACAGTCAAAATGTTAAGTGAAGAGCAGAAAACTTACCACCTTTAATGAGTGCCATCCTATCAAGAAAAACAACACAACTTATATCCCAGAAGAAAGAGATGAAAATGATATTGTTACATGTGGTTAGGTGTTTTGATTCCAGCTTAATTGTTGTTTTCACTGCTGATTTGTGGTTAGAGGCATTGAGCTGGCCATGAAAGACTAATGAAACACCTCTCACCCCATGTCACTAGGGAAAGCCATTGTTAATAAACCTGGTGCTAAATATGGGTGTTCACAGTAAATAAAATACATCCTGAATGATCAAATCGCACTTACCTGCTCCACATGCAAGTGTACCCAGCCTACAAATATACAACCATCAGCTGAGCAATAAACTGGACATTGGCAGGTTTACTGATTTACTGTTTCAGTAAAATCATAAACATCTTTATTCAGATTTATTAGTCACATTTATTGCAGAGTTATTTACAAAAATGAACAAGCTGAATTATGCATGAAGAGATAAAGATCTCCTCAGATTGCTGCTCAATGATTTTAAATGACTCGATTTTAAGAACTGCATTTTCTTTAAAATTCGAGGTCCTTCAAATTAGAACTCTGCTGCTCTTTTTTAGTAGGTTGTCCTTCATTTAGTTCAAAACAGATTTGTGTTCAGATTGTTTTACAGATATGGATAAATGTATACCCCCTCAGAATGTATTCTGGCCAATCAGATTTGAAAATGTTTTCAATCTGTCCCCAGTGCATTCACACCTGTATTTGGTGCTGTCCACTTGTGATGGTAGTTTTCAATGGAAAGCTGCTTCCTGTAAAAGATGCACATAATAATAATTGATTGTTTTCCTTTTTATTTTATTGAAACTTTGTTTCAGCCTTACTTTAGGTGTGATGTTTTATTTATACTTGGCTCATTTATATATAATGTCAATGTCAATTTAAACAGGGACGTGCAATTCTAGTGCCAGAGTGAAGATTACCTAAAATAAACCACCACACATCCCGTCCTCTCTGTTGGGTGACAGACTGGTTAAACAGGAGTGGCCTGCACCTGCCACAGACTTAGGCTGATTATGTTCGCCAACATCCTCTGCCATGCGAGTCGACTTTCTGTCCCCGTCCCACCCCCTGCTACGCCGCTCCTCCATCCATCCATCCATCTGATTGACAGGTTATGAGCCGATCCTTGCATAAATGACCCTGACACACCAGTAATCCAGACCAGCTGGGTTCAATCAATCTCACTTAAGGAATTTTCCATCCCAAACTTTCCTCCTAAATTTTCCATCTTCTAATACAGAGACTGCAGAGAGGGCAGCTTCTCTGTAATGTGTCCCCAGATGGACTGGGGCGATCATGCTTTAGCATTTTAAAAAGGGATAAAAAGGTAAAGACTACTTCTATAAGTGGGGAAAGATTTTTTATTTGTGTTTTCATCTTTTGTATCTTCATTGTAAGGCTGTAATATGATAAAAAAAGGTAAGATATAAAGTTAAACTCATAACAGCAGTTCTACCTCTGATAATAGAGGCGATAAAACCGAATGGATTTGGCTGTGGAAAGTGACACTGAGAAACCCCTCGGGGTTGTGTTTTAACAACCGCTGCGAGGACAAACACTGGTAAAGGATCATTCAGACTGTATTGACATTTCTCTGTTGAGGGTTCACTCCCTTTGTTCCAGACCTGCTGTCTCGAGGAAAGTAAATTTACCTACAAACTCTCAGTGGTGAACAAGTGAACTTTCATTACTGCAGATTTTGTTGACCCACAAATCACTTCACTCAAGAGACAGAATGATTGATACTCTTCATCATCTCTGCCTCCCTCCTCAGCCCCCCTAATTCAATTCCAAATAACTGCAAAGTTGTGTCACCCATACCAAAGAACTCACCAATGGAGCAACATTATTGATCCACAAACACCACAGAACCTTAGGCTTTTTCCCCAGACTGGACAAAATAAAACAGACCTCCATACTTGCTAAATTTTTCTCAAAACTCAAAAATGACAGTGAGAGGAATTATAATTGGGAGAAAATGCAATAAGAACGTGAACCATGTTTAGATTAACGGCTCATCCACTGTACAGTGCACTACATAGTTAGTCTCCCTTTTTATAGTAAGTAGTGTTTGAGAGTTTAAATGTACTTTTTGACCCACTATGTGCTCAGAAGTTGTGCGGATTGCTGATCAAAATGGACCACAATACACTGTAGCTTGAGCCAATCATGCATGCTATCGCCAGTGTCTAAAGCTTTTGTGCTCTTTCAGACTTGTTGAAAATGCCTAAAATCAGTAAATAATTGACATCTTAGCTGCTAATTAGCTTCTCTCTTCATCTGCACGAGCTACAGAATTTGAGAAATACTGTAAAAAGAAAGGTGTTCACTGGAATCATATTTATTAAAACTTGTGTTGTCACATCTGAACAACAGACCTTTGAACTCCACACACACTTACCATGACTCTTTAGTTTTGTTTCCAAATATTTAGTAGCTTTTCATGAGGAACATTAATTCACGCATTTCTAATATTTTTTATACTTACAGCTGCAATTCATGCTTATATAAGTGAATTCAGAATAACAAAAAAAGAGTAATAATTACTCACAGATTTGTATTATAAATGTTTATGTCAGTGTCATGGAAACATGTTTATTACAATATGCTTTCATCTAAAATAGTAAAATATTGCTGTCCATCACCTCGGATTCAGACACGTATTCTGATATTTTTCAAGAATTATTATTATTTTGAAAGAATTATTTTATTATTTAGTGGGATCAAGTTCTAAAAATAATACATATATTGTGGGTTTTCAGGTTTACAAGCATGATTAAGCTTTGTAATGTATATAATACATTAATAATTGGTGTAGATGTATGTTTTGATGCGCGTTTTAAACAGTCAGTGTGTTTTGCCTCTGATTCCCAATCTAAAATGACATAACTTAATTTGAATCCTGACAGTACAATGTACAGATAGACCCCACATTTACAGCAAGTCTCTATGAGCTGCTGGTGTGTTTGCACTCCATCGTACTATAAAAAAACAAAAAACACATATACATGCATATGCACACACACACACCTTCCCAGCCTTCATTTCACTGTCCTTTTCCTGAGGTTACTACCAGTCAGCATCCTTCTGTACTCCTAGTCATCATATTTCTAGCCACAGCGGTATAATCAGCCTCGATCAGGAAGCCCCCTGGACTCTGAATGAAGCACTTTATGCAGAAAAGCCCAGCAGCTACAATCTCATTTTTTTTTCTGTTTTCAGGCTGGAAGGAGGTGAGCAGACCACACAAATAGCAAAACAGTCTTGATGATTTTTCGCAAAACCCTCTAGTCTGTGTACATTTGAGTCTGGCTTCAAATTGATCACATCAAAGACGCAGAAAATTGCTACATAACTTAGTTAAGAAATATTCTGTCAAGTCTGCGAAAAAATAAAATAATAAAATAAAAAAAGATGGGGGTAAATGCTTTCTTAATTTCACAAGAGGGAAAGAAATTACATAAGATTATTTTTTGCTCTTTTTTGTTTATGAGAACAAAGTTTTTTTATTTAATTTTGCCTCCCCCCCTCCACTGATGACCACTTGATTTCATTCGCTGCACAGCAGAGATCACAGTTCCCACAATGCTTTGCTCAAACAGCTTAGCTCAGCAGACACAAAAAAAGCAGGCCAGGGCTCCAAATACACACCCAGGAATATGACATCTGGCTTATTCTTGGTTCCCTTATCTGTCCCATTGCATTCATCGACACAGACACTCAACCCACAATTTGGACTTTGTTTTTCTCCCTTGACATCATGGTACGAAGTTAGTTTACAATTGAGCCTTGCATGATTTAATATTACTGGATGACATAATGCATTTAACAATGCACCTGGGTAAATAATATCAGTGAGGAATGGCTCATAAAGTATCATCAGTCTCTAGCAGGGATGCACAAGTGTGAGATTATGTGACGTCAGAGATGAGTAACTGACCTGATTAGACCACTTTGATAAACACTGAGAGGATTGTCTCTCACACTCACCTCCTCTAACTACCTCACATTGCCTCACTCGTTAGCCGCCAGAACAGCGCTGCGTAAGAACACTAGCTTATATTTGAAATCACCTCCGCCTTCACACACATTGAATTAGTGCCAGAAGAAGAATACACCCAATAAAAACAACAGATGCACTGCATTTTCATGCACTCCTCCTGGAATCATCTAATTTCCAACCTCTGTGTTTGTACATCCCACCGTCTCTTAATGCCCCTAGCATACCATAGGATGAGGGTGAATGTAAATGAAAAATACATTATTCATATTCCCACAAAGCCAAGGAAGATTGTGGTTGCCAGAATGCCTTGGCCTTAAACAGAGAGGTAACTTAAAAACAATCTTTCTATACAATTCATGATCAGTTTTTATTGATTTCTCCCTATTTGGGACTGGGGGTGAATGTTTCCAGCTATAATGATTCTAAAATCAATTTTCCATGTGTTTAAAACAAGTTGTGTCTTGTTTAAACACCTAATATTTTTTCCATGTTTTTGTTTTAAGGGTTAAATAATAAGGAGGAAAAAATGTAGTACAGAGAAACAGAAGGAAGAAATACTTACACCTCCTCCATTCTCCCTTTCTTCTCTCTGATTTATGACTTAGTTGGAAAATTGCAGGTAATGATTCAGCATGTTGATCAAAGGTTTGCACAACAGTGCACGATCCAGAAAATACTGCAGGGAAATCCAGAACAGACAGCTTCACATTGTGCATCCTGGCCTTCTATCTGTGTTTATGACCTGTATCCTCGTTATGTTGCAGTCACTCAATAACTTTAACATGCAGCTAAAATATATATTTTTTGCTATTGATAATTAACCATCTCCTGGTGTCTTAAAGTGTTCAAAGATGTCTCAGGTGGGAGGAGGGGAGACTGTGCCAGCCTCTCAGTCAGATTTCAGCATCTCTGTGCAATTTTACAGAAAAGAACCTCCAGAAATGCATGTAAATTATTAAGCAGTGACTTGGTCACATGGTGCTGTATCTACAGAATGAGCAATTACTTTATTCCTCCTGAGACCGCGTGCTGTTTATGGTGCGGGGTGAAAGGTGAAGTCAAATTTCAAAAGGTAAACTAGAATCAAATCCATCTATTACGGATTTATCATACACAGCCTGGACTGATGTGAGATGGAGACAGTTTTGTATTGACAGTGTCATTCAATTACACACAGCCGTGGGTGGCCATAATAATAATGCTGCAAGATCTTCATTGGCAAATATTGTGTTTATGAAACCTAAGAGCTTTTTTAAAATCTGACATATTAGTGATAACAAGGTCTTATTCTATTTATTTATAACCAACAATCTGTATTCACAGACTTTATCACTCTTCAACTATTTTAGCTGACCTCTTTTATTTTCTATCTGAGCACAGCAGATTAAAGATGGGGGTTTAGCAAAGGTCACTTATTTATCTCTGCTGAGTGGAGCTGAAGGAGAGGAGTGACATTTACATTTCAGGTCAGAGGAATGTAGGTGAGGACACCGAAATATCCATCCACTTATTATCAAGTGTTTTGAATTTCAGCTAAAAGCCTTTCTCAAACTGAATAATAGTAATGTTAGCATTTAAGTCCTCCATTAAAAAACAACAACACATTCAAGGGGACATCTGTAGAGGGACATCCATTGACAATTTCCTGAAAATTTTATTAAAACACTTTTATCTGCTCACTTTATTTAACGTAAATATGTCAAACTTCTCAATCCCAGACAGCACAGCCATGCGATTTTGCCATTGAAGACCTGTTTTCAGTCACTTTGGCTGTTCCTGAATGTGAAAAATATCCAAGTGATAATTGACACAAAGTTCGCTTACAAATTTTAAATTGAAGGGGACATTAACCATTGATGTAAGGCAAAAAGTGCACAAATTCAACACCTAAAATGGCTGTAAATAATCCAGATATATGGGTCTATTTGATTTATCTTGTTATAGTAAACCTTGTAAGAACATGCATCTGTTTCATTAATAGGCTTAAGGAGGAAAGACCTTGGCCCAACCCTGCTCCCCTCCCCCTCCACTAACCTCAGGTGTTTTGTGCATGTCAATGTGTTTGCAGCAGCAACGATCTGCTGCCTTAATCAGAGGCAAATCTTATTTTCAATAATTAGCTGACAAACAAAAAGGAGAGAAACCTCATTTTCCTACGAGACCTGACGCTCCTACAAGATCAATGTAATGAATGTCTAATGGCAATTCTGTTTGCCTCCACCAGGAAGATGTTAATACAGAATTAAAAACATGTCAGACCTATCACATGTTGTTCTTCCAATTTGCTTTAAATCCATACTGGCTGTCAGGGTTGTCCCAAATCAACACTCTGCTGGATTTTTATTTGATGTGCTACAAACTATTAACTGAAACAATATTTATTTTTGCTGCTTTTTTTTAATCTAATTGTAAGTGTCAAACATGTGCAAATAATTTGGGGATCATATCAGTATAAGTATCAAACAGTTTGGTAGATTTCAGTGAATGTGGCACAAAAAGGAAACCTTTCACTGTTTTAAATACGACTATGTTATGCTATGCTTTGCTTGTGCTCACGTTGTTTCTCTTTTATCCCCGTTCAACTCTACATTGTTTGCTGCACTTTGGCCCACAATGAATGTGCTGAGTGGAGATAACACACGGCAACAGAAACCCCTGGAAACCATTGTGTGAAATGTGTCGTAAATGGTTACACATCTCTGGAGGATATTAATGTCCGATTAATGTGGTCACCTCGCAGCGCACTGACAGGACAGCATACAGGAGAAAAAGGGGAAAAGAAAAGCAGTGATAAAGAAATAATTAAAGATGGTAAAAGGTGAATACGATTTTAGGGATGTGTCAGTAATTGGGCACATGAAAGATACTGGCAGGGTGCAGAAGCCACCGCTGCTCTCTCTGATGAGGCGCTGATGTGAAAGTTATTGTATTTCAAGGTTGTACCAGAACACCTGGAGGAAGGCTGTGGCATGACCTGCTATGTCCTGCATAAAAGGCAGGGCAATATTTACACCAACACCAGCCACCACAAGCACACGTCAAGAGCAGCGAGTTCTTAAATTAAAAGGATTAAATTAACAAGTCCTGCAAGTGTGTTATTATGACATGGGTTGTGTTTTTCACATGTCTTTGCACATGTACTGTGAAAAAATGACACCCAGTAACCCTGTGACACAGAAAAACATTGAGTTTTCATTATTTAATTTTACTTTTTGCCAGTCATGGCAATTTTATTGATGTATCTAGAGTCAAATTTTAGCACTTTTCAAACTTTCAGTGGCATAAAGTACTGTAATTTTTAAAAAATGTTTCAAAACTATAGTTATCCAGAGGGATTATCAATAAAATATGATTCCACAGAACACAACAATAAAAATAAAATTAAATTCCGTTAATTATATATACTGTTTATTCATATATTTGCAGAATGGGTCTCATTTGACTTGTCTTTTTGGACAAATAAGATTTAATACCAGGAAATGTTTCTTCCTCACAGGTTTAAGAAATATATAAAGCACCAGTGTGACATAAAAACTAACTGTGACTTCTACAACCTGAAGGGTTTAGTGACACACATCAAAGATGCTCTTGACAGATTTTTGCTGTGTGTGTCCTCATACTTTTTCATTTTCAGATGAAGGGAAGTGCCAGTGGTGGGAATACAGTGACTTCCATACTTTATGTTCCACCACACAGTAGAAGCTGCTTCTCTTCTGTTATCTCCCAGTATCCCCGCTGGAAAAAAGCTGAATATGGAGTTACCTTGAGGTTTTGTGTAAGGGTACTGTTTACATTGCGTACACTGCAGCCTGAATATGTACTGTAGCTGATTGAAATTCACCAGTGATGGCAGAAAATGTGAGCATCACAATGCAGCAGCATGAAAGTCGCTTCTTTAAATATCCATTGTCCAATTAAGTCTTGTGCTTGATTTTAATGAAGTGGGTGGGGAGATGTCTTTAAAAGGAGTTGTTGCATCATTCTGACCTGCTAAAGATAATGTGTATAGTAGTTTTTTTTATCACCCGCCACTGAAAGGAGATGGCAGACAATAATGTTTTCGTGTGTGTCAGATTAAGGTCATCATGTTTCACCCGAAGGGACTGTAACTGGCTTTTCTCATCATAAGATGATGTAAGTTTAAAACTCTGACACTAAAGGCAGAGGGTGATATGCATTCCTTCAAGGAATGCTAGGCTTTTAATGGATAAACATGTATTGTTTCTTATTTCCAAGTTCTCCTGGTTTTGCAAATTGAAGATATGCCTGTCAGAAAACAAGAGTTCAGCTGTAGGAGTGGCCTGTTTTGCTCTGCTGAATTTCAGTCAACAAAGTTAATGGTAATTATACTTTTATATGCTCAACAGGACTGCTTCTTGTTTAACCGAAGCCCGGGCAATTAGAACCGAAGGCTGTTTTGATGGCTTCTTGAAATGCCCAGAAGTCTTATTAGCTTCCCAGTGATTTTTGCATCCTGTTTAGTTTTTACTCTTCACCTACAAAGACACACATGGTAGATTTACAAAGTTCCAGTGGATTTGTTTGTTGTTTAATCGCTCCCTGAGGAGAGAGGTGTCACTTTGGATCTCATCAGCTCCTGCATAATGAGTAAAAATGATGGACCCAGCAAAGGTCATGCAATTACACCCTTTTATAGGAACAAACGGAATTAATGAAAGCACTTTGTCTGAATACCTCGACTCATTCACTATAGTTGCATCGCTTCTCGCCCCATCCTCCAACTGCTCAACTTTTTTTTCAATCAAATCGAGCCCGTTTCTGCATCTAGAAGCTGCTTCAGCAGTGTCTCAGGCCCTCTTTCCTAGCCGAGTTTCATAGAATCATACTAATAAAGCTCTGCATCATCTCAGAAGAAAAATATTGAAAGGAATTAATTTTGTATAGCAGGAAACAATAAGATACACCCCCAAAAATTGTACATGATTGGATTATTTCCTGCAAATGTGGTTTCACAATGGAGCAGGTTATTGCAGCCTCTATTATACACATGAGCTCAGCAAAGTTTGAGCTGTCGGATGGAAAAGTTGAGACTGGTTAAAAAAAAAAAAGTTTGAAATCACTCTTAGGCAGCCAAAAAAGCATGACTGAGCAAACGGTGCGTTTCCTGCCCAGAATGTTACTTCTGATTTGTGAATATTTTTAAAGGGGTTATTCTAGTAAAACAGACATTTTAATTGCAAAGGAAGGATTCAAAAAGCAATTTGTTACAGTTTTTAGCTAAGCAAACAAAACGGAGTATTCCCAATGATGGTTGTTTAATTATCTTTAATCATCGGCTGTTTTTTTACTCCAAGTCATCCTGGTAATAACTCCGCTGCTTGTGTGACATCACATCAGTTCAGTAGGTCTTTCAACAAGGCTCAGGACGGATTATGTTCAGACTACCAAACGTATCGGAAAAAAGGAGGTCCAGACCACATCCAGGAGTGGTTTGATTGAAAATGTTTTCCGTGTGCACTGGGGCCATTTGCACCTGCAATCCAATAACTAAAGACAGATTTTAGCTCAAGGTATGAGAGCTTTCTAAAGCACGTACAATACTAATTGTTTATAATGTTTTCACAGAACCCCACTTCAAAAGATCGAAACTATTGCTCTAAGGAAGCAAATATTGTAAGATACAGATGGTGAGCACATCAGAACAAAGACTCGCAGCTCTGAGCTTATTGAATTTCCCTTTGGACCAGCATGAAAAGAATTTACACCTAGCCTAGCATGAGGTTTTTCTTAGCATGTGGTCGCCTTCCTTCACAGATCAAAAGATTGTGTCCAAACCTTGACAGAGTGACAGAGGGATGCCTCTGGGCCATGCCACCCTCAAGCTTTTGCCAGACGGGAATAACAGACTAAGGTTTTGTCAATGATCTTTGCACAGTTGTATTCAAATGAATGTATGCTGTCATATAGTAGAATATTTACCATGAAAAAGCTTGAATATACAGTTTGCAATAAGGTTTTTCACTGGGTGTTTGCAAAGTATTTTGAAAGGGTAAAAGACAAAATGGAAAAAAAGAACTCCTAAGAGTTGAATCATCCAGTCGATATTTTGGGATTTCACCTGAGGAGGGGGTCCTCCTTCGTTGTGTTTTGCACCACTGACTCACAGTGTGTATATGGAACACTGCTAAGTTTAGACTTGTGTCTGTTTTCTTCACAAACAAATCTAGTTCATAATTGGAAAATGCAAGGGGTGAAGTATTGACTGTGTTTGTGTGTGCGTGCAAACATAGCTGCATGTGAGTGTTTGCGTGTGCATGCGTGTTTGTTTTTGGCTGCTATCCTGGTTTCATCTCAGTGTGCTACCAAGGAGACATAAGCCACTTCCATCTGCTTCATGTTCCAAGTTTCTTTGTGTTCCTAATAAAAGACAGGAAGTTGAGTTTACATCAAGTCTCTGTCATTGCACCACTCTCTAATTAGGATAAAGACAATATAGGAAAATAACTTCATCAGCTAACATATCATGAAAGAGAGACAGTATGATTTATTTTATGGGACATAATACTGACAGGTAGTCAAAAGAAAATTATTTAAAAACCTAACAATTCATTTTATAGAGTAGGTTCGCAGTATTGCCAAAACATCTAGTTTAATTAAATGCAACTTTTAAAGCCTTAATGCAAACAAATAATCCTTATTTCTATGAAACATAGAATGTTTTGGTTCTTGTTTCAGCAAAAAAAAATCAATGGTTGTGGTTTTATTACCTCTGTATTATTGCACTTTTCATAATATTTGTCTAAAATTTGCACAATTTAATATTTGATTGTGTGGTCTATACAGATTTTCCCCCAGTTGGAAGGCAATTGAAGAACTTTTTACAACAGCAAAATTATATCAGATTAACCTAAACTAAAGGCTTTAAAATGCTGTGTGGTCACACATAAAAACATCACTGGTCACGCTCTATGCAGCAAGAAAAAAGTAGTAAAACTGCCTTGGAATTGATAAGAAAATAACCAGTTTTCATCTTACTCATCCCATGAATATAATCTTATATATAATATAATCAAGTCATTTTAAATACATTTTTTAAAGTCTAATTTTGAGAAAAACAACAACATATACATTAGGACAGGATTACTCTTTAACTGTTGAGTTGCTACTTGAACTGAGGTAAATTTTGCAGCAAGAAAACTCAGAGGTCTTTTGTTTTTCTCAACCTAACAACTCATGCACAAGACTGTTTCCACAAACACGTCGCTACCAGCTGAATGCCAGAAGTCGAAATGCACAATGTATTTACTATTTATGGCAAACTGTGGGGGAAACACACATAAAAAAACATGGCTACTAAACAGAAAGAAGAATAGTTCAGTCACAATTAGTAGAATGCTCTTTTATCAGCGTGTCATCTGAGAAAATATGTTTAAGCTTCTAGTTTTTCGTCACAAACGTCCAGACCTGTTTGTACAGTTCTTTTTTTTTTTTTACTGATGCTGATATTCAAAAGGCTAAAATACAAGAAATCACAAGATGAAAGAAAAGCAAAAAAGGCAATCACACTGATGGGCACATGATATCTCGGTCACTGTAATTTCAGGTTTGAAAATGTGGTGCAGTGATCACGGAAAGTGCTCTGTAATAAAAATTGATTTCTTAGAGCGTACATATCCACTGGGAATACTGGGATATAGACGAGTGAAAGCATTTATTATTTAGTAGAAAATAGCAAAAGGAGGTTTAAGGTTTCAGGGGGCTATTTGTTGCACTGATAAATATTTTGAAAGTTAAAATGATTGACAGCTGGAGTCTTGAATACTTACGCAGCTTTGGATTTTTGGATTTCAAATATAGCAGTTCTTGGCTGAGTGCTTGTTGTCTTGGCTTCGAGTGGAAAAAGATGGTATAGTTTGACTATAGAAGAAAAAAAAAAAAACGTGTTAATTGGACCTAAGTCCATTTCAGCTATGGCCTTGAAGATTTTTGGAAACATCACAACACTGCCTCAGTTCAAATAGCAGAAAATTTGGCAGGCGTGTCTAAAAAGTCCTTGAGGATGTTACAGACATATTGGTGCTCAGAGAAGCTCATTTTACAGCCTGTTGGTTTAAGGACCAAAAATGAACAACTTCAACCCAAGGAATTTACAGTTTTAGACAAGAAATCCCTGTAGTCTCGCTTTATATTTTCTCTACAGCTGAAACATGTGATTAATGTAAATGAATAGCCACTAAGACTTGGCTGGTTTCGTATATCAACACATATTCTCACAAAGAGAAGCTGTGGTCACAATGATTCCAATATTTAATGTATTCAACCTTTATCACATGTCTGAGCAACTAATGGGTACATCAGTTTGGTCTAAGTCTTAGCCTTATCCCTACAATTTGAGCATTCATATAGTGGATTAAATTGGATAAAACAGCTCCAATCTCAAAAGTTTCATAGTGGTTAATGCTATTGCTATTTTGTAAACATTTACATCACCTTCAGTTTTGCAGTGCAAGGTTTACTCCAAATAACCACAGTAAACAACAATGCAATGTGAAACCAACAGCAGTGTAAAGTTTTATAAATAGCATTCACGTGACATGGCGAGAAATTTCTGCGATTGGACTTGTTGGAGGATGGTGCAATTTGGTCAGAAATAAACTATATTTTTCCAATCTGAAGCTGTTCAAAAAGCTATCTACAACAGGTAATATATTATTTGTTCATACACTCATTACAGAACCTCACTTTTAAAAATCCAAGCTATTGCTTTAGGTGTCAGGGGGTAGTTTTAGAGATAGGGAAAACACTTGAAAATGGGATTCAGACTTGGTCAAATTTAGCTGATTCTTCATCTGCCTGGTTTTAATCACATACTAGGAGTTGGTTGTAACTGTACTAGAACAGCAGTAGGAAGTCCTGAAAGAATTGTCAGAAATATTATTTTAATTATTTTATTGGTATACTGTAATTTTTAATTCTTTTTAGCTCTTCTAATTTATTCTAACTGTATTTGTTTTGTAGGTCTCCAAACTTAAAATGACACATTTATATGATGCCACTTATCAGTAACTACATGAGCCAAAGGGTAAACAAGATGTGAAATATGACCTGAAGAAGTTATCAAAAGCTTTAAACCCATGAGACAAATGATGTGTTAATGACAGGAGGAACTGATTGGAGAAAAGTGTCACAAGTCAATGTTGTGTTACAACTGCAGATTAAATGAAGCCTGACATATTGCCATTTGAAAATGTGCCAATATTATTTTTTTTCTGGTGGCACTATGATTCAGCATGATCTGATGAGATGTGACAGACTCTGAAGGCTGGAAGGACTTTGTTGTCTCTACGAAGCCTGCAGAATGGTAAAGTTTTACAGTGCTTTTATTCACAAGGGTGAATCTTTCTGCAATGAGGTGAGCACAAGTGAACAGAATCAAGGTCTCTGACTAACCATTTTACTTTGTGTTCCCTAAAATTGTGTCTTTGCTGTTTTCACACACACACACACACACACACACATATGTATACATACATATATATATATATATATATATATATATATATATATATATATATATATATATATATATGCGTATGTGTATATTGTATTTGCTTTTAAGATTTCAAAAGAAAAAAGTTTATGTTACAGAAACATGTAATTATTTCAATCTTAAATGGCAGAAGAGGCCCTGCTGGTTCATATAAAATAATTAGGCAACATAGCAAAGACAAAAGACGTTTTACTTTGCACTTTAACATAGTTAATGCCATTATGGGGGAGCAGCTTTATCACAGATCCCATAACACCACAGGGAGTGTTTCCATGTTTTAATCAGGTGCTAAGTGGCTGCAGCTCAACAGTGCGTGACTGTACCTGGAAAGAGCCTTGGCTGCCGCCTAATGAGGAATTACATTTAGCTCTGCCTCCGAGTGTGAATATCAAACACCTCTCATCTTCCTCCTTTTCTTCTCATCACTTCTGCCTTCTTTAAGCCTGAAGGTTTCATTTTTGACGATGGTACTGTGAGAAGACAGGACAGACAGGGATGGAGTGTGGTGATGGGCTGGTGTGTAATACCTTTTATAACTCTGTGTGTGTGTGTGTGTGTGTGTGTGTGTGTGTAGAACAGGTTGGGCAATATTGGCTGCAGTTAGACCCTCTATCTGATTGAAATTACCCCGAGACTTTTCAAAAATGCTAATGAAACTGATGAAATGTGTTTTTAAATACTCCTGCCACCCAAATAATAAAAAAAAAACGAACACTATCATGTGCAAAAAAGCTCTGTCAAATAAACTGCCAGAAACCTACCAGAACAAGAATATATTTTTTAGACTTTATTGTTCAAATTGTATTTATTTGAAAAGGTCCGGCTTTCAAAAAACTGTGATGTTTTATGTCACACTGTCTTGAAGGTTGATGCGTCTTCCTGCATGATGAAGGTGAATAAAATGAGTGTGAGGCAGTTATTCTCACTGAGGCTGACAATAAGAGGTGCAAATGGAAAGGTAATTTTCCAATTACCCAATATTAACTCATAAAATGTTGCTTTTTAATGAAAACGTGTAAAGCATTGCTGGATGAGAAGGTCATGTTCCTGTCTCTTAACTCATCACCTGTTATTATTCCATCATGGGACAAATGCACAGAAAGAGCACATCTCTTTAACTGTTTACGTGACTATTGGCTGATATTTTTCTCTTGAAAAGATTATCAAATGTTACACTGCCCCTAATGTAAAATGAAATCAGATCAATCCAGGTCCTGTTATAGTTTTAACCTCTAAAAGCAGGGTCACAGTGTTTTCTTATACTTGCATTGACATATTGTATTAGAATTACAAATTAGTATAATTAAAAAAAAGCACATTATATATTTGGGCATACAGTTATTACCTACCAGTAAGTTAAAAAATAAAGCGTTAAAACAATTAATTAAAAAAAATAATTTTTCCCCCCTCTGTGGAAAAGGACTATTGCAAATTCTGACTATTTTTGATTTAGTAGAGTGACATCTTTTATCAGGTGTTAGGAGATTAGACAGGCACCGAGAAGCGTGTGAGAAATCTCAGGCAGAGGGCTTTCTTCACGCAGCTTTCTTTGAAAATGGTCAACAAATAGGGGAGTAGACCTCAATGACTCTTTTAACCATCCTCACCACCTGTTGCGGACTCATCCTGTCACTCACCTTGCAGCTGTTGTACCAAGATGTGATGCAGCTTGTCAAGATGCTCTCAGTAGTGCCCAAGTGACAAGACATGAGGATAGAGAGGGGGATTCTCACACGCTTCAGTCTCCTGAGGAAGTTTATCCTCTGCTGAACTTCCTTGGCCAGCTGTGTAGTGTTGAAATGCTAGATCAGATCTCCAGTGATGTAGACTCCCACAGATTTGCTGCAGCTTTTTATCCAAGTCTTCAATTTCTATAGTTTTGTCAGCCTCTTTGTCAGTCTTTTCATTGTCATTGTTGTTGAACCGCACCACTGGGTTTTAACCTTTGTGTCACAGATGTCCATTTTCACACAGATGTCTTAACTGTGTAGCAGTCAATAATTGTCCAGACAATCTTTGCTAACAAGCAATGTATTTGATAATAATGATGTCAAGACAATAAGCTGTGCTGATATGCAGGCCAGATGGCCATCTAAGTTGCCCTTTGAGATCCCTGCTATGCTCAGTGAGGGATGGAAACTGTGTGTGTGCAGGTGTATCTCCATATGTGTATGAGATTCTAACACATGGAACATAGAATAATATCTCATCTTTTTACTACAGGTGCTGGTGTTATTCTACAATCTCTGCATGCTTTTTGTTATTGCCATCACTTCCCATCAAGTTCAACAATACATTTGTCTCTCTGTCTTACTTTATAGCTTCTCTATACTTTATCTATAAAATTCAGCCACCAGCCCATTTGTCTCCAAGTAATTTTCTGAAACAGTCGTGCGCTGTAGTTTTAAGCAGATTTTACTCAAACAGGAGCCAATAGTGTATTTGTTGGGACAATTTATCACTGTGGAGGGAGACTGTGGAGACACTGCGCTCAAGAAGAAGTGTGTCCTGTTATTTAGTCGACAGGGGGTGCAGTATTAATACTTTATACAAAGTACATGCAAAGACTAATTCTGTCCTATTTTTTAGTATATGTACCGTTTCCTAACCTACTGTCCTGGATGTGGTAGATGTGTTCATACTCCAACATACCTGATTTAAATAATATATAATTATATATTGCATCATCAGCTTTAATTATATTTATATCAGCATAAATCTGTTGACACCCATTTACTAATGCGTGTGTGTCCTGTGGACCAAGATTGGGACAGACTGCCATAAAGATCAACCTGTCCTGTGCTGGATTGATTGTGCAATGTCTTTGGCAACCTGTGTAAAATATTGTTGTGTTGTGTTTTGTGGATCTATAACTCTAATTGGAATACTTTGGTTGTTTCAGTGTGCATGTTTCAGTGGAACTGCTAAACCAGTTTTGGGACAAGTTCTAAATTTGTCAAGAATTGAATAGTGGATGGTGGAAATTTGACTTAAATTGAGGCAAAAGAGGCACCAAGCAGGTTGATGAATGCAAGAAGTTTATTCCTCGAGACAACCAATTTGAGCTGGAACTTTGAATGATATAACATGAGGGCGACAACCGACACAGAAACAATGTTGACGTGACAAGGATCAACTCAAACCAAGGATTATATATATATATATATATATATATATATATATATATATATATATATATATATATATATATATATATATATATATATATTAAACTGTTGGACATAGTGACTAGATTCATATTACTATCACTATTTAAACTGTGAAAATAACCAGAGAACTCTATGTAAATAATAAAATAATGCAAAGCTGACAGCAATGTAAAGGTTAAATTTGTGTTTGTATGAACTGTATTAAAATTTATGAGATTGGTGTTTTAAGATGGCAGAAATCCACTTTGGTCTTGGTCCCACTTGAACTAATTGTGAACCCATCAGTCCAGTCTTTTAGAGCTATCTACAGCAGGTAAGATATTAACTGTTTATAACCTTTTCCACACAATTCTATCTGAAAGAGTTATCTTTTTGCTGGATAGGAGGACAATCACAAAAAAACAAATTATCGCCAAATTTGCCTGCTTTTGTTATAATCACGCTAATCACCAGTTAGAATGTTGAGACAGCCCAGATTAGGAATTACAAACACAAAGAAGACAAGGAGCTGAGAATTTTGTCTTTTTTTAGCTACTCGCAGGCTGTGTGAGTAGCTACCTCCGGAAAGCTCGTTGGCTTCTTAAATTGTCAGAGTAATCCAGGTCCACCTTTAACAGGGAGCTGGCTACTGGCATTTTACCTCCAATTTGTTATGAGAGTGAGTTTACATGTTGATTAAATAAAGCCCATAGGTATGGCCCTGACCAAGAATCAATCATCAGGCTCGAGCAAATGAGTTTCTGGCCAGTGGAGAACAAAATGACTGACTGAGATCAGCGGAGCCAGGACTAACTCACTGCGTTTTCAGTCTTTTTTTGTTTTAATAGACACAGATCTGTATCAGTCATAAAAGAGGCGTTTTTCATCCAACCGAGAATCAAAGGCTTTGTCTACCCGCGTGATTGTTAGAGGCACATGAAGGAAGTCGTTTCATTTGAATAAAATATGGTCTTCTTGTGAGCTGAATGAATGCACATGTATTTAAACCAATGAATCACACACTGCCTGGAGACACCAGAGCCTACAGGGCCATACTTCTCCGTGTTCTATTTCTCATTAGTGTCTAATACCTGACTCCCTTGATATGGCCTCCAAACCTCCTGATGGAAAATTCATAATTGATTCTGATTTGAGACCCTCATTAGCAACAAGTGACTCTGTATTGGTGTGTGCTCATTCAGCTCCAGAGGGCAGATCTTCTTAGAGTTTAAGTTTCATCTTCACTTCCACCCTCATTATCGCCCGCCGCCGAGAGGCAAAGACGGAGCAATAATGTTTTTGCTAGTGTCTGCGTTTGTTTGTCTGTACCGTTAGCAAAATATCTCCAGAACCAAAGAACAGATTTAAATAAAACTTTCAGAAAGTAGTTATTGGCTTGTCATCTTCAACTGATTCACGTTTGGATTTAACACAATTCAAGATGGCTGCTATAACTAATCAACCTTAAACTAAATAAAAATGGCTATAACTCAGTGAGTTTTACAGACACTGAGGTAAAATTTGGTGTGGTAGTAGCTGAGAGGCATTGACAACACATACTCTGACTGCTAACAGGTCTGGTGACATCAGGTGAGATTGCCTATAACATTTTTTAGATATTTTTTTTTAGACTTTATTATTTGCATGTATCTCTCTTTCACTCACACACACACACACACACACACACACACACACACACACACACACACACACACACACACCCACACACACACAAACACACAAGAAAAAATAGTGTTCAACAGTAAGGAAGAGTTGACTTACTTTGAAGCATAAATTTTTGCATCTTTTCCATACTTCACTCTGTCCCATTTCCTTTGTTACACACACACACACACACACACACACACACACACACACCTGTCTTCTGCTCTTCTTCTGCATCTCACGCATAACAGAAGCAGCAGGTCGGTTTTGCCGAAGTAGACAAAATGGTAATGATATGAAAACTGCCGGGGTGACACTAACAGAAGCAAATGCTCCTCCTGACAAAAAATACACAACAACTGAACAGTTGCCCCCTTTCCAAACAAAATAAAAGTATATCAGAAACAATGTTTTTCTGCATAATCTTCTGCTTCTTTTCGAGTTTTTCAAAAAATACTGTAGGTTCTCATTCCTTTATTGGGTAAAGGGGTCATGAACTATTCTCTCAGCACTGAAAACACTATACCTTTTGTGATGAGATAACAAGCTTAGCAGCCCTGACCTTGTCTAATGGCACCTCTGTCATCTTTACCAAATGGTATTTGGAGCAATCACCACCACTTAGATGGAAACACTGACAACGGAGCAATCAAACCAAGGGTGTGTGTGTGTGTAGTTGGTTTATCCCAACCACAACCTGTTTACGATGCAGGCGGAACAAGATGGATTTTGTCTCTGACATAACAAGCTCCCCCGCTCCCTTATCAAGGCAAGGGCACTGTTAGCTCTTTGTTCTAGAGTCTCATTTGTTCATAAGTGATCAAATTAGAGCATGAATGTTCAAACAACAGGGTGCAGCCACTCCATTGTTCCCCGCTTCCTTCCGCTTCCTTCCTTAAATGCACAAACGGCTGGATGTGATTGAACTCTTGGGGTAACATGTTAATCCACCTGAAAAAGGCAGTAAAGAGAAAATGGCTGCTTCAGAAGGGAGAGGCCATCAAAATTCTGTAAGAATCAAACTGAATGGTCCCTCACGGACCTCCCTCCTTGGAGGGTGACCTGAAAATGGCTCCTGGTCTTGTCAACCATGGTAATACAGTGCAAGACTCTAAAGAGATAAATACCTGGCTGACAAATAAATGTGTTGTAAAAGAGGGCATTAATCGCCAGCTTTGTGAGACGTGTGTCCTTATGACAAAAGAGGGAGACATTTGTCAGTCTGGTCCACAGATGGCCTCTCAGAGCCCCTGATGAATCACCTACACCTTGCCTTAACTGTCCACCGAGGCACCAACTCATTCTACAACTGTTCAATCTATGATAGGTTGGCAGAAAAAAAACAAAAAAAACCTGAAAGACTCATGTACTCAAAACACATCCTCCCATCCTGCAGAGTGAAAAGTAGCACGTGTGAACCGAAAGGCAAAGATAGACAATAACGTTTTTGCCTGTTTGTCTGTTAGCACAATATCTAATTAAACAATTAACAGATTTTAATAAAACTCAGAAAGTAATCACTGAAGGGACATCTACAAGTAAATAACTTTTGGAGTCAACCTGAATCAAGATGGCCACCACAGCTAATCAATCTTAGCCAACACAAAAAATATGTCTAACTAAGCTGAGCAACAGTTTTGCATATTCTGAATTCAATTTTTTTTTTTTACTATATTTTTTATTGGGTATTCTGACATTTTTGGTTGTTGGTAATATTTAAAGCAATAGTTCGGATCTTTTGAAGCGGGGTTCTATGGAAAGGTTATAAACCATTAAAATTTTACCTGTTGTAGATAAGTCTGAACACTGCTGGTGTAGAATGCAGTTTGAAGCCTGGAACTCACGACTCTTTAACTACAGAATAGAAGTCCAGTTGTGGGTTTCTTTTCTTTTGAGCATTTTTGGATCTCCTTGAATAATTGAGAGAAACAGTTTAATTCTGACTGGACTGATGAGCTAACAGTTAGTCCAAAGCGGAGCTAAGACCAAAGTGGGTTGCTGTGATCTTGAATTTACTCCAATTTCAAAAACTGTACTGCTGTTTATACAAACGTTAATTTGTAAACCTTGGCCGTCAATTTCTCCAGGCTGCTCTGGAAATACCGCAGCTAAACGTTGCTGCTTTATGGGCTTGCAAACAACCATAGAAATCTATGTAAATAACCATGTTAGCAAAACTGACAGCAATGTAAAGGTTTAGAAAATAGCATTCACATGAAGCACTCAAAAAATCTTGAGATTGGAGTTGTTTTACTTTGGCAGCAATCCATTTTGGTGATGAACCCACTAGGACTAGCTGTTTTTTTTCTTTCTTTCTTTCTAGCTGTTTCTGGGTATATATTTTTAGGACATTTTAATCGCTTACTGCTCACAGTTCTTTAATAACAGATCTAACAACTCCAGGAAACTTTTTTCCTCTTTGGTACAGGACATTTTATGGTAGGTTCATTAAGTAAACCCCAGTCCCTCTCACCAAGCAGAGTGACCCTAACTCCCCTGTTTGGTCATGTAGTTCATGAAGGGCGTGATTAATCACAAGCCAATTAGTCACTGGCACCTGTGCCAGCACTGACTGGGAGTGTGAGCAACTCAAGTGAGACTCAGTAGCACACTGCTCACTACTTCTCTAAAACTGCTTTAATGACTTTCCCACTTGGTGTTTTATTTTTATTTCTCCAGTGCTCAGCGTGTTTGGCAAACGGCTCCCTGCAAGTGAAAGCGATGAATTATGCATGCCATTAAATATGTATATCTCTGCCTTTGTTTGTTCGATTGCCATACACTGATATCTCTTTTCCCCAACCGATGATTTACAAAGAAAGTTAGTCCAGGCTGTTTCATTCTTGTAACACTGCCTAATGCTGTTAAGCTTTAACAGTCACTGATAAATATGATCTGCAGGTAACTTCCTGTGTGACATCACTGCAAATCTGACGATCGATACTGCCTTCCTCCTGCCACAAAGCCTACAGGGACTCTTCCTCTGGCATCTCAGAGTATTTAAATCCTTTCACAGAGAAACCTCCTGGCTGTCCCACAGCTGACTGATGATCCTGTTTTACACACTGAGCTGACAATGAGAACAGACACTTGGAGGAAATGCTCAATCCAGACAGGGAAAGAGTGAAAGGGAGGAGCGTCTAAATGCTGGCTTGGGACGGACACCTTGTCTACTCGGGACTCAGATACGCGTGTTGCGGCTGGAGTTTAAGAAGGATTATAAGACATAACAGATTTCAGAGTAAAGGATCCCTGATGGAGTCCCAGTTGAAGCGCTGCCCTGGCCATTTATGCTTTCCTCACAAAGGATTGCAGGAGATATAACTGTTGGTTGATAATTACTGCTTTAAATGTTTAAAATTTGGATAACCAAGGGTTTTGCAAACCTGCACTGTTATGTGTGCAAAATTTTACAGTGGGTTAAAACCTACAATTTTTTAAATCTTGTCTGTCCAAAATATACAGTATATTTATATACACATTTAACTGGATATATGTGGTATTATGATAATCTTCATATTTGTGTTTGGTTCCATTAAATTCATAGATGCTCAGAGCATGCTCCCAACTGAAACGTTTTCCCACAACTACATTAAAGAAGACTGTTCTGAGCTAGGATCCAGCTTTAAAGTAAAACTTGACGACTGCAACTGTTACTTTTTAATGATGCAAATTAAAGTGAAACAGCATCGCTGCTCTTGTTTGTTTGAAGACTGTTTGTTTATCGGAAATGTTGACGGTCTGCGGTGAGCTAATATGATCTGAGCAGAGAGATTCAGTCCTGACCACTGACCCTAAACACTGCTAAGCCACACAGAGACAGATAGGGCTATTAAAGTACCATAATGGAGGGAGAAAAGTGACACCAATTAGATTAAATGTGCTAGATATTCACCAGGACTTTTTTTTTCTAATTTTACTTGGCAGGGAACCAGAGAGCAACTCGGACTGGATAACGCAAGATAATTATCTCATTACAGTACATACTTCTGGTTCAGATGGAACCTGGGACAACAGAGGGCACTGACCGTGACTGAGGAACACATACACACTCATGCTCTGGTCAAACAGTGCACTTAGCTGAGGTTTCTGTGGCACATATTGCTTGAAATCTGAGTGAATATATTTTTAAGGCGAATATCTGAGGAAACCCAGTGTCCTACAACTTCGCTCTATAAATTATTAATTTGTCTTAAATTTTTACTAATACCCAAAAGTTCTCCCAGCATTAATACAGCTGGAGAAGCTGTATAACTTTTCCCTTGACAAAAGTAGACAAGATGCAACACTCTGGGAAGCATTTATTCTTGATCTCTTCACACCTGTGTAGTCTCAGCAATATATTGAAATATGAAGTAAGACTGAAGTGGATTGCTGCCATCTTAAAACATCTTCAGTCCCAAATTTGTTTTTAGTGGTTCATGCAAAGGCCTTTACACCTATGTCAGTTTTGCATTACAGGATTTTTCCAGCACAAATATTTCGATGTTCCTGCAAAAAATGCTGCACAGGAAACCACCACAACTGGCTGCTGCTGCTATTTATTCTTGCAAATACTGTAAATTTCTAAATAAATAACTGTAATTGGAGGTTTACAGTAATGTAAAGATTACTGCAAAATTTATATGTATTTATATGTTTATATGTTTATATGTCTTTGTTTTAAGACAATCCACTTTGGTCTTAACCTGTCCATTAGCTTGAGGTCCGCTCAGCATTAAATGAGGCACAGCTTACATTAAACCATAGACAATAAGTCGATCAACAACAAAGATCAGGAGTGAAATGTGGCAGCCACTTCGATACCAATCGATGGAACATACCTTGATCGGTACTCCAATCTGATAGGGACATCCCTAGAATTAAACTTTATTTCTCCAAACTGAAGTTGTTAAAAAGCTATCTACAACAGGTAAGATATTAAGTGCTCATAATTTTCAACAGAATTCCTGAACAAAATATCAGAACTATCACTTTGAGCACTTTCATGTTTAAAACCAGAAAACCAGCAGCAGATTCTGTAGACTCTTCTGTAGTTTCTTCCTTTCAGTGAGCAGAATCAAAAGACAGGACAGTCACTGAGAAACATTATGTTCTCAAACATCCTTTAACAAAATGTTGAAAAAAGTCAAAATACGACTTTTATGACTGTATGTGAGAAGTATTTTAGTTTTCTTTTCTTGTGGTCTTTATGTTAATCTAAGGTAAATGGCTCTTGTGTTTGAGGTGTGTGTGTGTGTGTTCTTTATTTTTACTTAAATTAAAATAAAACTGGCAACATTAACTAACTTGACCAGAAACTTTTTCTTTTTCAAAAGTTCTATCTTTCAAGAACAAATGCACAACTTTTTTTGCATCAGACACAGCGATGCAACTTTAGTGTTCTCTGCCCTCTAAACTTTGAATAGGACAGACTTTGAAGCAGATGCCACAAGTTAAAAGACAGACGTCATGAGTCACATTTGGTCCGAAGAGTTACTGGGGCATTGTGGTCCATCTGCTCTCATAAGACACTGGCTCTCTGGTTGCCAGCCTCCCACCAGTCTGAATATATTCTATTGTAGCATTGTCCTGGATGACAGAGAGTTGAGACGATAAAAATACATTTGTAGCATAAAAAAAAAATCACAGTTTTGATGCCAAATAATTTAGTTTGAACATTGTGATCAAGGTGGGCTGAGTATATAATTTATTTTAATAAAAAAAAAAAAACACTATGTCTTGCAAATTACAAAAACAGAACATGTTATTAGCTGGTTTTACCAAAAACAGTTCAGTTTAACATCACCCTAATTTAATATCAGTTTTTATATTGCTCCAATTTGCAATAAATTTACCAAAGTTTGATCAGATTCAGTTTAAATACAACTGCATACATTTAACTTAGTATATCAGGTAAGTACAGTCCAATTTATTTATAATTTGGTTAAATACTGACAGATACTGACAGTACTAAAAATGATAAAATACCAACTTGTAAAAAGAGAGAGGAGTGCTTTGAGTCCTCACTTTGATTCAGTGTCCTGTCCTGAGCCTGCAGGGTCAAAGGGTGACTAACTTTAAACAAAAAGAGACGTCCTGCAGAACCTGACTCAGGAAGAGTCTGCTTCGACCGGCCGGAGGGCGAAGGACAAGAAAGAAGCACCAACAAACTGAGAAGAACCAGACAAGGATCTCCTGATATGAAATGAGAAAAAAGAAATAAAAAAGGAAATGACAGCAATAAAAGCTAATAGCAGGCATGTTAAGTAAAAAGGTGGAGGAGCGAGGGAAAAAGCTGATAGATACATTATCAGGCTTCCGTTACTAGTTTTCACTTGCAGTAATAAATAAAAACCGGTAGCCCACATCATTCGAGCTATGAGCTTTTTCCAAAAGAAAAAAAAGAGAGAAAATTTTACACCTGGTCTTCTGATGGCTCTGCTTTCTTTTTCTACCTTTAGATATTAGAGTTCCTTCAAATAAGTAATGATAGCAGGTTAGAAACTTACATTTATGCTGCAGCAGAGACATATAGCATTGGTGTTTTATGCAGCAACAAGAAAAAATACATTTGAAGAAAACCCCCTGACTTGGCTTTTGTTTATGTTTCTTGCTGGACAAGATTCTAATAAACATTTTCGACAAAATTCTTACCTCCTGAGCCAATACGCTTTGGTTGGTATACAGCATGAATATTTATAGCTGACAAGAGATTCGTTGAATTTATCTTTGCGAATTTTGATGTTATTTTCTTTGACAACCTACAACGGATGGCAAAAGAACTGACTTTTCTTTGTTTTCTCAGATTTTGTTTTCAGTACAAGTTACATGCATAATTAAAAGTAAACAGAGGCTCAGCGTTAACCTCGAAGGAGTTCCCAGTCCCATTCAAGTCACGATTGGCATATTTTAGCATCATTTTAATTAAAGGTGATCTTTACAAATCGTTACTTTGAATAAACCTGTCAAACAAAAGTTGCAACCTTGAATTTGAACGTCTTAAAGAGCTCGCAGGAGAACAGAAAAATGAAAGAAGATGATTTCTAGAAAAGCGCTGTGGTAACAAGGTTTTTTCATAAGATAACACCTGACTATGTTCTGTCTGAATTCCTCTCCTCCTCGCCTTCTAACATTCCAACACCAAATTTTAGCTCAAGTTATTGCTTGTTTTTCTTTCACTAAAATTAATTAGCTGTGGCGGCCATACTGAATTGGGTTGGCTCCAAAAGTTAATCCTTTGTAGAAGTACATCCATTAATTAATTACTGAATGTTTTATTAAAATCTGTGCAGTGGTTCATAAGATATTTTGCTAACAGACAGAGTTGACTCTAAATAAGTAAAAGCACCATTTTAAACTAAGGTTTGCACAGTCATTCAGTGTTTAAAATATGTGTTGTGGATCAGTCTCAGTCTCAGCTACCACACAAAATATTTGGTTGATGTTTATAAATTTGAGGTTTAGGTTTTTTTTGTGTTGTTTAATGGTAAGTTGGCTGTGGCATCCATCTTGAATTGAATTAATGAAAAATGATCCAGAGGTTCATGAGATATTTTCCGGCCAGGCACACTAACTCACACACACACACAGACTGGCAAAAATATTATTGTCCATCGTCGCCATTCTGCAGAGGTCAATAACAATGCAAATCTATTGCTAAGATTTTATTCAAAACGATACATTCATCGGATATTATTTTTCTGTGAGGAAAAAAATCTGGTACTTTAAAATTGTAGAGCTTTTTCACTCTACTATTTCTTCTAATGGCAGGTCTTACATAAGAGCAGGTGACCACTTAGAACACAAAGACCTGACTTTGACTGACATGTTCGTTGGAAGCAAAGTACTAATGCAAGTTCTCACGTCTTTCATTGACTCAACTCGTACAAATGATGCTATCAGTTTTTTTTTCCTCCCTCCAATCACACAAAGAAGTCATATCATTAGAAAGTCAGTGTTTCGTTCGTTTGCCTCCGATTTCCTTTTCTCATTCCCTTTCATTTTTTTTCTTTGTTGCTTTCTTTCTTTCTTTCTTTTGCTCTGCTTTTGAACTGACAGCAAGAAAGGGGCTAAGTGCTGTGCACCATTGGTTTCAGTCCTCTAGCATCATACTAATCACGGCAGTGGAAAAATGATGGTCGGAGAGAAAAAAAAATGAGTTTGACCTAATCTTGCAACTTGCTGTGGCAGCTTTCCATTGAGTTATTGTGCCTCAAAGGCAGATTTGGCTTCCAGTTCTTTTATCCCCTTCATCTTCATCACAATCCATGGAGTGTGTATACATGTGTGTGTATGTGGGAATGAGAGGTTATAAGCTCCATAGGCTCTGCGAACTGATGCCCAAACTTTGACTCCAAAGTTTGTGCATAACTAATATAATTTCAATGTATGCATATTTCTGTTTACACATATGTGTTGTTGTTGTTGGTTTGAGTTTAGCAATTCATATAGTTACGGAAATAGCTTTTTTATCACACAGGACAATTAAAAAATTTCCTGCAAACTTCATGTTTGCCTGCTGTTGAAGGGCAAAGGCAGACGATAATGTTTTTTGCCCGCATCTGTGTGTGTTTGTGCCTGCCTGTCACCAAAATATCTCCTGAACCACTGGATAAATTTTAATGATCCTTGTCGAAAGTAATCATTGGTTGAACATCTCCTTTAGCATCACTTTTGCATGCTGCTCTGGTTATCGGCAAGTTTTGATCCTCCTGCTTCTTTAGTGACCCTTTGAGTTTCACAATCAGCTTGCCTCCTGTTTTCTAGTCCTTTTTATCTTCATTGTAGATTGTGACAGATTTCTCTAACAATGAGCGAAAGAAGGGAAATAGAAAGAAAATCTCACAATGAAAGGAAAAGAATGTTAAGTAACTCCATTTACACTGTGAAAGAGGGCAGAAGGAGCATCTTAACACAATAGCTGTTTTCTGGATTTGTTTTTCCGTAAGGCCAGATGGCATAAACCTCCTTATCTCTCAATTGTGTGTAAACGACTGCTTGCTCCTGCAGAGATTGCTGTAATCACGTCTTTCTCACTGCAACTGAAGCACTTGGGGTAAAGGGCAAAACAAGACTGAAATGAGGGGGATGAAAAGAAGCAGGCCCAATATAACATTTGAATCAGCTGACTTGTGTAAAATCATTTTTTTTAACCCTGAACTACAAATTATATTTATATAAGTAGTCAGAATCCAAGGAAATCACTCTCCTCATCATAAGTCCAGAGTTTTAGTCATGTTGAATCATTTTCAGCATCTCATCATCTTTTTCTTTTTGTCTTTGGTGTTCTTATCTTTAGATGCCAGCCTTCTAAAGGGGGAAAAGTGTCCTTACCTTGAAACCAAAAGGTAAAATAGAGTGAAGGTAAAATAGAATGAAGGCAGATTAATGTGAAGTCTTCCATGGATACATAAATATAGGGAGGAAAAAAGAACCATGCATCTAATTTTCCCGTCGAGGGCCTCTATGGATTTTTTGAATGATGGCGGAAGCAGATTCAGTTCCTTCATTCCTCCCACCTTAAATGTGCTCTGAAGATGACCATAATAAGATGGGCGGGAACTGAAATCCATTAAATCCTCTGGAGGCATTGATAAGGAGCTGACTGTGTGTGTGTACAGTCTGTGGGCTTCACTGGTGAATGGTATCAAGGGTTTTTGGGTTGGGCTGAGTTGATGGGGTTCGGGATCTCAGCAAGGATTGTTAAAAATGACATTGATACCCAATTTTATATTTCTAATTTCTTTGTATGCTCAGTTAATTTGTATTGCCTGCTATATTCATCAGTTCACTCTACAGTTTGATATAAAAAGTAGTATTGGTTATAGCAGAAAACTTACATTATTCTTGTAGGTAACACAGAGAGCTGCTGCTTGCAAATAAAGTTTTATTAAGAAACTCAACAGCAATGTGCCCATTTACCAATAGCATTTGTGTGTCAAATTTTTGAGATTGAAGTTGTTTAATGATGGACCTTTGTCAAAAGAAATCTGAACTATTGCTTTAAGGGGGTGAACACGTTTTATCTTTACAAATACATTTTTATTGGTCTCCTAGTATAAAGACAAGTCTGAAGCTTAACCCTCCTGAAGCCCTCAAAAGAGAGAGAGAGACAAAGAGAGGTAGAGAAGCCCTTGTAACTTCGGGTCATTATGAGCCGAAGGCCATGGGTGGGTTGAGCAGCTGGGCTCATTAGTCATTCCATTGTGTATGACGGTAATTCCCAAACTTTTCAACTTTCAACCCACTAAATAAAAATCAAAGAGACTCAGAACCCTGACTACTGCTGGTTGAAGTATACAAACATTACTAATAAGTCATTTAACAAAGAGCCTCATCAGCCAATATATTATTTTTATGCATTTATGACCAGTGTTTTTAATCTTTTTGTAACAGTTGAGGCTAAATAGGTTGCTATTAAATCATTTTAAAAATTTACTTAATTTCTGTAGATTTTTTTTCAGAGTGGCCTTGACCAACAGGGTGTACAACATTAAAACTAGAGACATGACAGGAAGCCGGAAGTTGAAGCCACAAAGTGTCCCCTAATGGCTTTATTTGCAATTTTTAATCCTGCTCCTCCATGTAAACAAATGGGACATTTTTTGACTAAAAATCAATAGAAAATACACTTCTGATACTGTATGTGGCTCTATTTACACTTACAATGTTTAGTCTACAGTGATTTAATCATGAAAATGCAATTAGAACCTGCATAGTTTTGATCAGTAATATTTTATTCTCTATTAACAAATGAATTTGTGGCAAATCATAAAATTCTAGAAATAATTATTGACCTTCCTTCCCATTTGGTTTTTCTGTTGAAATATGATTGGGTGCTCAAGGTCTCCTCACATTTATGCATGGTGTTTTGCCATGGAGAAAAAAGATTTTAAAAGGATTTTTTAAAAAGTGCAATTTAGCAAGCTTCCAATATTTGATTATCACTTTACTCAGGACAAAAATTGAACATAAGCTATTTATGTTCCTAAAATATTTGTGCTTCAGGTGTTGTCCTGTCATTCACTTCTGTTCCACCTTTTTTTTTTTGTACCTCCAGGCATCACTAAATTACTTTCTGCAAGCTTTCAGAGTGCCGTTCACAATGAAGCAGAGCAATAACGTCTCTAACAGAACAGGAAGGGGTTTGCAATGTCATTTGTGGACATTGTGAATTTTGCAATAATTTAGATGTAACTGCGCTCGAACTTATAAAGCCTTTGTAAAGTCATTTCTATTTACCATAACAGACTCCTTACTCCTCTTTTTCAATAATTGTTTAGAAAGTTGTAATATTTACCCCACAAATCATTCACACTCATTAGACATGTCACATATAATTAATGGTTTTTAATAAAGAAAAAGAGATTCCACATAAGGGAGCAGGAAAAGGTATAATGCAGCACTGTATTAAAACGTATTGCAATGCTGAGAAAGAGGAAAATAGTCATTCATCACACCATGCTAATGTCCGTGCTTCAGTATCCACCTGTGTGTGTGTGTCTGTGTGTGTGCACCCATACACGAGCTGACATATTTTTGTCCCTTGGCCACTGGTGTGTGGTTATCCATGATGTAAGCTCTCATCACCGCATAATTGGTCCGCTGATAAAAATGATCACGGTTGGGGTAAATCACAACAAGTGTGCAAGAGACAGACTGCAGAGATACTCAAACTGAGGTCCTGCATTTGGTGCCTGTTTGAAGCAAAAAAAAAAAAAAAGTGTGAAGACATCGCATCCAGGATGGAGAGCTGTCACTTTGAATTTCTTACCTTTAGCGGGGTGAGATTCCTGTATTTGTGGAAAATGTGTTAATTAACAGAATCTATTTTTAAATTTTTGGTTTCTTGTTCCCAAAGAAAGTTCCAGAACATTTGGCATCTAAAAAGTATACTGACCGTACAATTAAAGAATCTCTTTTGATTTAATCAACATACCTTTAATAAAAGCAGCAGCATAAATCATTTGACCTTGGAGGGAAACTGTGTTTTTCTGCTGCAGGTCTCATCTTGTTAAAAAGAAATTCTTTCATATTGTTGCCCACTGCACAACACATTTTAGAGAAAGGAAACTGAAGATTTTTTGGCGATTTCATAATTTTCTTTATGGGTTTTTAAATAATACCAGTGCATAAATGTGAATTATATTACTGTTTCTTTTTGTTATTGCCTGCTACTAAAAGCAATGACAATAATGTTTTTGTATGTATTCATTTGTCTGTAGTGTTAGCAAAATATCTCATGAAACAGTGGATGGATTTAAATGAAACTTTCAGAAAGTAATCATTAGATATACATCTACATTTGCCTCATTTTTAGAATCAGCCTAATTTAAGACAGCCATCACTGCTAATCAAAATTAACCAACATGAGAGGGGCTAAAACTCAATCAGTTTTACAGATATTGCGCTAATTTTTGGTGGGGTAGTAGCTGAGAGTCATCCTCAACACATACTCTGAGTGCTTACACATCTCGCAAGATCTCACAATACAGCATGAGATTGCACAAAACACCATTTCCGAGATTTTCACAAAACTGCTCCAACAGTCTCTTCTCACCTTGAGATAATTTTAGTCTAAAACTGGCATGAAAAGTGGTGGGAGATATGCATTCCTTTAAAGAACCCTAGGCCTTGAATTTGAAATGCATTTTATTGGACTGAATCAAAACAAACTGGAATATAATTTGTTTTAAAATGGATTATATTGACTTAAATTAGCCTTTAATTGGACTCTAATCAACCTGTTTATTTTCTGTTCCAAACTGGTACTTTAAAATGAAGTAAACAGAAGTAAATTGTTATAAAATGTGACAAAGTACTTAAACATACATACCTATATTAGTTAGTTTTAAAAAGAGCAGTCTTTGTAGATAATTAGAAACAGTTCAGCCACTTCTGAGTCTTTAAAATAGGACTCATGTTCCTTGCAGACTTGTCATCAGTTCTAATGATTTCTACCAAGTGAAATCTATTACAGACTTCTGTCAGGATTTGGTTATCTTTGTTTTTTTTTGTATTGTGTTTATTGTTTCCTTAATTCTGTTATTTGGTTCCTGTGTTTAGTTTTGGTGTCTTGTTCCGTGTGCCCTTTGTGTTCCCTGTAATTATTCACTTTTCCTCCGCTCAGCACCTGTCAGCCTGCCTTAACCACCCACACCTGTCCCTCGTTTATAATCAGTCACCTGTGTCCACTTCCCAATCATCCTCTGCCTTTAAAACTGGTTCATCTTCCTCACTTTCCCTTTGGTTCATTTTCACTCCTTTGTGTTGTTGGGGTTTCTGTTGCTGCCACGTCAGCCTTTTATTTTGATTATTTGTTCATAAAATTAGTTTTACTTCTGAGTTCTTCCTTCTCAGTCTGCATTTGGGTCTGACCAATTCTCCCAAATCTGACATCTTCATGTAAACAATTGACACACTCTGGGGTTAAAGCTACACAAATAAGAACAAAACAAACCAGAAAATGCATTCAGAATACATATAAATATAACCTGAAACCTATAAGTTGGCTCTCTGAACCACTTCTGAATAATGAAGGTTTTCACACAAACATCTTGCATGTAAATGCCGCACACCCAGCATAAATTGCCACCGTGAAGAGCTAACAACCAACAATTTGGGTTGTGACTGTGTGACAGAGGGGCTAATTAATGTCTGGAACGTTTCCCCAGTTTGTATATTTGTAGCTATTTAAGCACAATCTTGTTAAATGTTTACCTTTTGGAAGTTATCTTCAATTTTATTGTTTTACTTTTTATTTTTTGGCATACTGTCATGTTTGCAATGACCGAGCAAAGCAAACTTGGTAGTAGTTTGTAAATTTAATTAGTTTAAATTTGTCAACGTGAAACACATTGTCTTACAATGTGAGGGGTAACTTGAACAATCTAGTACAATATCAACTGAGAATGCAAACCAAAATGCAAGGAAATAAACAGAATAATTTTGCTTTTGTGTTAAAACTCAAAACTGAAGAACTGTCATAAACAGAAAATATACACTATGGAAAAACATCAGTAAATTAAAGGCCTAGCTTTCCTTGAAGGAATGTATATCGCCCACTGCAATGAGACATTAAGAGTTGTAGCGAAAGGTTGTGGGGTGCAATATTGCAAGATGTCATGCTCAGAGTACATTTTGGGGATGCCTCTCAGCTACTACCACACCAGATGTTAGTTTAATATCTGTAAAATTGGCAGAGTTATCACATATCTGTGTTCTTTAAGGACAGTTGACAGTCATCCTAAATCTGACCGACTCCAAAAGTTAATCATTTGTAGATGCACATCTAGTGGTTCATTACATTTTCCATATTTTGCTAACAGACACACATCTTTCAGTGGCGGGTGACAAAAAAGTGCAGACTTGTGAACGTGAACCACCATACGCAAATTAACTAAAGAGGACATCTTACGAAAATATGTTTTTGGAGGCTGAGAGCATGTGTTTGGTGCCTGAAATGATCATTCCCATAACTGACAGTTTGTTTGAAAATATGTCATCCACTGAAGGGTTCAAATCTGCGGGGGATTGATACATCACCGACCCAGTTCAGTGTAAAATTATTCAGTATCCTGATGTACATCTCCACCCAACTTTAAAAGCATCGTGCTTTCACAGCAAAATCTCATCTGCAGTAAAATAGCAGCACTTGCTACAAATCCCCTCGCAGTACTTTGTTTAATGTTTTGTCTCAGCTCGGAAAACTCACAATTTTACCCAGTTTGAGCGCAGCCACCAGACAGCCATCACAAAACCAGACTTATAAAACTTAAAGTGTACCCTATAAAAGAAGTAGATTCAAATCAAGCCTGATAAAAACAAAACCAAACAAAGAAAAATGGACCGACAATAATAAAAGTTTATCCAATCTATAATTGACCAAAAACTTATGAAGTGATTTCGAATAGTCTTTCCACCCGCTGCTTGGCAATTCTGCTGCTTTATTTTCAGTTACATATTTTTCTTACCTGGCCCAATTAAACAGATGGATCAATGCCAACATTCTGTGTCGAAATTTCATAAAAAAGAGGAAATTAGCAGTCAAATAATTATTCATCAATTAGCTGTGTGCTAGAACGATGTGTACTCCTTTACGTGGTAATACCTTCTGCACAATAACGACCCACTGAGCAACAGACGTCATTTCAACGTTGGGTTAAGTCTGATCCCACAGACTTGACACTCTGACTAAATTTAGACTGCAGTTGGCCCAGGCACTTTAGTCTTTATAACTTAATTTATGTATCACACAAACATCTAGAAAATAATAAATTTAGCACAGGATTTTCAAGGCTAAGTGAGTGCTACTGTACATTATTACTTAATGGAAATTTATGTTTTAAAACAACACCTGAAAGTGATCACAGTCATTATGGGTAACCTGTCTGATGGTAAATCAGTTGTCCTGGTATTCACTGCTTGTCACACTAGTTAAAACAACTGCAGTCATGAGTGTATTTAAACAAACTTACAATGACATTTTTCACATGATGAGAACTTGAAATCTGCTGAACAGATTGGGATTCAGACACACAATGAGTGTTTGTTACCGGTCATCGTTTCCTTCTCTATCCCTAAATTGGCCTCCCCTTGGTGCTGAACCCCTTGTGAAAGAGCAGACTTCATGTGCAGCAGGTGCGAGTCTAATGATGCTTTGATGCCATATGTCAAATCTCATCACTTGCTGAGTCGACTGACATTTTCGTTGATGGCTCCTAGCAACAGCATTACAAGTGGCTGACACTCACCTCGCTTTCGAAGAAGAAACTGCTAAGTGCTAATGACAAAATATTAAAAACACATTTATGATGAACCACTTTACACACTGTTTATGCTTCCAGAAAAGCAGACTTTTAGCATAGAAATTAATATACATTTGAGCCAAGTTTCAAAAGATACAATAGTACACAAATCTTTGTTAAAAACTGCTGTCTTACATTTGTGAATAGCTGAATGTGTGTGTGTGTGCGTTCGCATTGTGTTTGTGTACATCAATGTCTGTTGTCTCATTGGGTCCGCAGACAACTCCTGATTATTGCATCAACAGCAGTCGTGTCTTTAACGTCTCCCTAAATTGTGCTTTTTGTCAAATCATAGCTCCCCAGCCCACACATGGTTGGTTGGGTAACCAGTAATCATTCCTCCTCGGTTTGATGTGTGGGGCGCTGTCTAGTCAGAGGCAGCCCATCAGACTGAAGTGGTGTGGAGGGCTTGCCTGCATTGTGTCAGTGATTGAGATAGAAGACACTGTTTGTCCTTGTGTTGTGTAGTTAAAAAAAGACAGCAACAAAAAAGAAAAAAACACACACACAACATGTGGACGTTTGTGCTTGCAAACATTTAAGTGCTTCTTGCACCTGTGTGGCTATAGTGCTGACAAGAGAATAAAAACAGTGTAGCTGATGTCAAATATTGGCACCAGACATAATATTATTCATCTCAAAGTTCAAAAACAACACTTGTAACATGACTATATGTTCAAGGCTTCAAAAACGTCATGAGTCAACATTTTTCTTTACAACCTGTAACATGTCCATGATTTGCATTACATGAAACTGCCACAAAAGTTATATAAGTTTAACATGTTGAAACAAGCCCATGCAGAGATTGGAAATGGTGGCTTGAAGTGTTTCCACCATCGCGGCAAACTGAGAATCTAGACAAGCAAGTCTAAAACTCATCAGGACCCATTTTCTTTCGAGGATTTTTCCCTTTTCACTGTCACGGACTGTTTGTGATTTTGTGTTTGATATTAATTCTCCTCCAGTTCAAAATAATTTTCCATTCCCATCATTTTTTTTGTCCTAACCCAACTTAAAAACATGCTGCATTTGTTGTACCTTTGTAGAAGTGGAAAGTTGAGACTCATTTTGCTTTCTTTTAAATTCATCAATATTTATACGGTTCGTTTGACTTAAGAAAGGAGATGTGTATGTCCTACCATTACTTTAACAAATGCTTTGAATCGTAACCAGGAAAACTGAATCAAGAAAGCATGTTTCAAACAACCGTGAAGCTCTGGGTTTACTGAGATCAACCGTGAGTGAGTGTCTGCAGCACAAACACAAGCATGTAATCTCACTTTTTTTAGTTGCGTCTGTCATGCTTAGGGTCGTTCAGTAGACAGGAGGTGAGACTATGACAACATTGTTTTTAAAAGATTGCATGTTAGCTGTCCACACAAAAACACAAGGATAGGGTTTCAATATATCTTCACTCTAGAACCCAATTTCAAAAAATTACAGTTTTGGGGCTCGGAAAACACCCTTTCCATGTGGATTCAAGGCTGAAATGATAAAATAATCTTTGTGTATTCACAAAGCACCATGGATGGGGCCTAATATTATGCCTAAAACGGGATGGTGACCAATCGTTCCTGGTTGAACTGCAGACAAACAGAAATATAAAGAGTTGAGTCAGTCAAGCATTTCCCTTTCAGTTTGATTTATTTTATAAGTTAAGTTAGGTACTCTATGCCATGTAAGAACTTTTTCAATAAGTGTATTTTTTTCATTATGATTAAGTTTGATATATTAAAGCACGCCTCACTTGGGACAGGAGTGAATTTGAATTGATAAGCTATATAAATATTTAAAACCAGTTGTTTTGAAAAAAGGTGTGAAGACATAGCTAGTAAAGTACATTGGTACTGTAATTCTGTGCTTTTTAAACAAAGCATATCACAGACATGTCATTTACAAATCAGGAAATTGTGAAACAAAATTAAAAAAATGGTAACCCTCTTATAGTTAATATTTGAAGTTAACTTTAGATGATCTAACTTCCTATCTTCTAATAAACCAAGTGGGCTCTGTAAGTCACTATTGATGATCTTACACAAGTCCTTAACTGATTTTATGAGTTTTTTTCTGTTTAAACCCCCTCTAATTGGTGATCTAAAAGAGGAAATCAAAACAACTAATATTTTCTTCTTTTGCTATGTTTAATCAAACTGCACACTTTAGACTTGCTTTTAATTTTTTTCTTGTTCTAATTATGTTAATTTTCCTTTTTATTGCTCGCACAATGATTTTATTATGTTTTTCTTTATTTCCTGTTTCATGTGTTTTGAAAAGCAATATGTAAATAAAACTATTTGTTGTTGTTTTCAGAGAATTTGCAAACTGCACATGAAATAATTTCTCCAGGGTCTTTTACAGTTGGGAGTTATTTGTTCCCATTTATTGCACTACAGCCAATAAAATGTAGTTAAAATTAGAACCTTAAATATGGATTATAATCTTTTTTTTTCTCTTATTATTAATGTTACTGTTGTCAAACCAAGAAGATTCCCAGTTTGAATCTCAGCTGGGGTCTTTCTGTGAGAAGTTTGCATGTGCTTCCTATGCCTGTATGATTTATTTATTTATTTTTTTTTTTCTGGAGATTCCAGTTTTGCATGTTAGATTAACTGGAAATCCTAAACAGACCTAAGGTGTGTGCATACATGGTTGTTTATCTGACATGTGTCTGTGCGGACCCTGCAGCTGAGGTCCAGGGTGTATGCCACCTCTTGCTGCTGGGTTTGTGGCGCCGGCTCTCCCTCCAACCCTGAACCGGACTGAGCTGGTTTAGAAAATGAGGGAGTGAGTGAACTATCAAAGTGAGGCACATTTTACCAAAGCCGACAGGAATTTCCAGTGTGAACGAAGCTAAAATTTTTATCCTACTGTTGCTGTATAATTGGCTGCTAAACTGTTTCCATCAAACAAACACTGATCTACACAGCCCGTTGCTTGGGTGTATGCTAATATGGCTCCTTTCCAGAGCTTTCACGTCAATGTTGTTAAAGGTGTATTCTCTCCCCTGATGGCCTCTAATAAGCTCAAGTCAGCCAGGCTTACTTCACCTGCAGGACCAGCTACTGATTTTCTGTCAGAAAGGAAAAGCACACCATAATTATGCTGCCATTTGAAATTCCATCACTCTCCTTTTGCAACAGAAATAAGATGCATCTCATTGAAATGTATGTGGAATGCCGGAGGGATATATTCTTGGGTAAACCTTGTCTTTTTAATTAAATACACGGTGGCTTTGGTGGATTGCTTGTGACACGGGGAATGATCGGGGCACTTAGAGGGCTGCAGTTCAGGTAAATATGCTTTTAATGTCCCAGAGGGCAGCTGGGGGGGCATGACTTGGCATGTTTATAGAAGTCTGCAGTTTGGAAAGCAAATTCAAAACATACTGTGAAGGTAAAGAAATAAGGAAAAAAAAAGTCTCTTCACTGTTAAGTTAAGCTGCAAAACAACAACAACAAGAACAAAAGCAGAGTTAAAGTGATCAGATGATTTAACATGGGGTTCTATGGAAAGGTTTTGAACAATTAATATCTTACCTGTTGTAGATAGTTCTTTGATTGGCTTCGCTTTAAAGACACAGAAAGGCCATCCACACAGGGATGGTGTTTGTGAATATGCAAAAAACTGTTATTGTTTCATCCCTTTGTCCCACATCAAAATGCCGTTTCAAGAGCCCCGAAGTGGTGTTTTTTATAAATGTGTTCCAGAGTGAAAACATCCTAAAATGAGGATTAAAACCTTAAAACCCACAAAGAGCTGGGCAGAGCAGATCATGATTACAAATGTATCAATATTGTTTGTTCAAAATAAACACCATAATGTACTTTTTATTGTTCATATTTAGATAGGACAACATGCACTGTCAGTGTCTTTCACTACATGTACAATATTTGGTATTATGATATTCTTCATACAGGTGTTTAGAGTCATAATAATTCCCACATGTTCACAGCACCCCCTCCAAATAAAACCTGTTCCCACAGCTATGCAGATAAGATAATACAGTAACTGCTCATAACCTTTCCCTTTAAAAGTCTGTCTTTTCTCTGTGTTCATCACCAGGGAAACCTAAAAAAGATGCTCACACACACATCCGTCCAATATTAAAACTGTCTGTAAGTGATGTCATACATTCTGTGCGATTTAGACAGATTATCGAGACTGATACAAGATCACGTTCTCCCATGTCCCATTTCTGGCGTCCCACAGGCATTTTCAAATCTCAAACAAAGCCTGCTTCCAACTAAGTCAGTTCCCAGACATGACGCTGCTGTGCAAGTCAAATATGTAACGGTACACACATTCATTTAGAAGATATTCCCTGTACTTGATTTAATAATTACAAAAACAGACAAAAAGGCCCTGAAAAGATGACACTGACATCAATCATTTTAGAAAGACAAAAGCTGACCTTGACATTTTACTTTGCTGTAGATTATTCAGTCAGCTGAAGAGCCTGACAGTCAGAAAGGGGAAATAACAAACAAAAAAAATAGATTTATTCTGAGGGGGAAAGAGACATTTGAATTTCCACTGAAGCTCCAAAAATATTTCTATTTGACAACTTTACTGACAAGTTGCTTTTATTTTTATTCCTTGGAGAATCTACAGTATATAATTCACCTTAAATTTAAGTATGTTAATGTTTGAAAATATAGACATGAAACGGGTTTATATTTGCTGGAGGGGTATGGAGAGGAGGGTGGATGAGTCAGCCATTACCCCCCTCGTTTTGCTCTCGCTTCACTGCCTCTCACCTCTCACCTGCCCTGTGGCCCGCTGCCCACAGACAGCCACTGGCTAATCTTACACTCCTTCCTTTTTTTTTTTTCCCTCAACAGGACAACAAGCTCAACTTACTGAGCCTCATAAACCTGGGACTAAATGTCACTTGACTTTAATATTTTTGGGCAATTGGAACCATACAGGCTTAAAAATATATTTGACATGGATTGTGTTTAACATAATAAATGTAGTGCTGCTGCGTGCAGCTGATCTTTGCTCATTGTCCCCCTGTCTCGTGTAATAAATGCTGCGTTTCCTCCTGTCCTCATTGTTTTGCCGGAGCTCCATTGCTCCCGAAATGTGCATCTGCATCACCCGTCAATCACAAGGAGGCATGCCATGTGGTGTTTGATTGACGTCTGGATCTGCGTGAGGAGAAGGGGCCGTCTCACACGGTTCAGTGCGCCAAAATATGTGTGAACAGAAACGAGGACATTTAGGGAGAATGAGAAACTGTGAAGACGAGAAAGGAAGGAAAAATAATAGAAAAAAAAAATTAGCGATTTTATGTCTTTTTGATTTGAGGGGAGGAGGATATATTTGGCAGAGCCCGAATAGTGTCTTACATATTTGTGTATTCCTGAGTGGATTACAGTGAAGGCAAGTCTGTGAGATCTGCTGCGCTACATCTAATGTTTCCCTGGCAGGACAAGTGCCCTGGCAAAAAATAAAAGACAGGTACAAAGGTGGGGTTTGACAGGGCTCATCTGCAGGCCTTACACGTTGCACAGGACCAGAGCATTTACACCTTCAGGTCCAACCGAGGAGACACACAAGTCCTCTCTTTGTAAAGGACTAGAAAGTGTTAGGCTTTGATGTTTTCCACTCCTTCAGTGTCCTCTGTGGTCACATTTGCCTTGTTGTAGGGCAGTGGCTCTTAAACCTGAGCACAAATCAAAGCGCTGTGTGCCTTATTGATGTCAGTGAAGGTCAGCACAGCAATTTCTTAAAAAATATATCTATATAATTTTGGGAAAGTGGCTGGTGTTGGAGCTTCCATTGCTGCATCAAGAATAAAATTGAAATTTGTTTCTTTTGATGCAATCTATAAAGGAGTCACTCCAGTTACTACTTTTTATTGTCACTTGCTGTCGAAGGGTAAAGGCGGATTTTAATGGTATTTTTGGCCAGTGTGCATGTGTTCATGTATCTTTTATCAAAATGTCTCAAGAACTACTTGACAAATTTTAATGAAACTTTCAAGAAAAAATATCACTGATTGTACTTCTACAATTAATTAACTGTTGGAGCTAACCCAATTCAAGATGTCTTCCACAGCCAACTGGCCTTAGGAAACAAAAATAGCTATGATTCAGTCAGTTTTAAAGATCACTGTGCTGAAATCTGATGTGGTTTTTGCTGAGATTCATTCACAACACACTTTAAGCTAAAGATTTTTGCTTAAAGCTTTAGAATCCACCCTGTTAGCCTGTTAGCAAAATACTTCATTCACCACTGGTCGAATTTTATTGAAACTTTCAAAACATAATCAGCACTTTACATCTACAAATTTTAATGAAACTTTCAGGAAAAAAATACTGATTGTACTTCTACAATTAATTAACGTTTGGAGTCAGTCCAGTTCTAGATGGCTGCCACAGCTAATTGACATTAGCAACCAAAAAATGGCTCAAACTCAGTCAGTTTTACAGATATTGAGCTAAAGTTTGACGTGTTAGCAGCTCAGAGTCAATTACAACACATACCCTAAGTGTGACATCTCACAATAGCACATGGAATTGTGCAGAACGTTATTTTTAAGGTTTGACAAAAACGCCTACAACACTGCCATTTCTCAACATAAGGAGATCTTTGTTTAAGTCTTTGGCATGAACGGCAGCAGGCAATACGCATTCTTCCAAGTAATGCTGGGCCATTCTGGTTGTTTAGTGTTTTTAGTAATTTTAGAGTTACAAAATGCAGTTTAAGCCACATAAAACAGGGCAAAAACCCAACTGTCAAGTTAACGACGACTCAGCCGCATGTTTTTGCTTTATTTATCCAACAGTCGGTACATTCTTCGACATTGTGAGGGTGCATGTTTGGATAAAAGCGTTCACAAAACTGGCTGAATTCACCAAAAATGAAGGGTTCACCTTTGAAGGAAAACTATGTGCCGTTTGAAAATGTATCTCTGACAGTTGCAGAACACCCCCCGCAAGATTTTTGAAAGAGCAAAAACTTGACAGTTTTGTGACTGTCACCATGGAAACGGTGAGACGGTCTCATTAGGGTAGTGGCAGAAAAATCAGTTTTGGAGGAACATATCCCCTGACGGAGGGAAAAAAAAGGCTGAGCCCTGCATGATTTTAAAAGAAGTTAAATGACAAAAAAAAAAACTAACAACAACAACAAAGGAATGATGCTCTTTGCTTGGAAATGTGAAGCATCAAACTTCAAAAACGGGAGACAGCTGAAGACTGTCACTGTTAAACATATTTGCAGAGCTGCAGATTCAAAATGGCTCTTGACACAGACAGTTTGCTGTTGCATCAGACAAAAAATAGTTTTCAAGGGCATTCTCTCTTCTTCTGACACTGTTTAACTGGTGTCGCCGTCATCTACATGATCTGGTCTACAGGTCTTTGCATCACAATGAATTTTCCCACACTTAGAATTTGCACCTTATATTTCACGCCCACATACAGATGTAACCAATACAGACATTTATTTTAATCTCTATGCAGATAAAAGAAATCTATGTACTACTCTGTTCGTGGAAGGATTAGTGTAGAAATGTGTGGTCTTAACACATTTCACTCAGACATTTTAAAGACATGTAGCACAAATCACAGCAACATTTATTGCACAATTTTCAGAATAAAGACAAGATAAGGAAGGATGAATAGCTGTGTTTCTAATGTCCCATATTGCTTGCATCTAAAATGCAATCATATGGAAATCATGTAAATTTTTAATGTATTTGTGTCATTATCACGGTACAGTAATGTGTATTTTAATGCAGGAGTCAGATAATAAATAATAATCTAATATTCAAGTCTCACTGCATATTTCTTTTTTATCTCTGTGAATTGCCTGCAGGATGTAGCTCAGTGTAAAATAATGACAAAACTATGCCAGAGGAAGACGTGCGGGGCATGGAATGGGTTAGATTTTTAACAATTATGAAACATTTAACTGTCTTGATTTATGGAAGTCAGGGGCAACTTTTCACACACGATTTTAGTGGAGTGTAGAGCTGAATTAAACTAAATTTAACAAACGCATATGAACGGTTGTGCTTTGTCAAAGTGGTGGCTGCAATCACATTTAAAACAGAAATGCTCTCAGTGAAGGCTTTTGAGTTTAATTCTGTTTAGATGCTACATTTCTTTGGTTTTTGGTCCCCTTGAAGCTGGATAATGACCCTGCTGGACTTTTCATGACCAATTACAACATAAGTGCATTGAAAAATCCTCCTTCAGTGTGAAAGCAATCGTTACACTGCTAAGCTCTTACTACTCACCAAATAGGTTTTTCCTGCTATCTTTACCATCCTTGAGATGCTCTCCTGCACCCTCACCATGGTCTATATGTCCATGGCATAAACTATGGTTCCTTGGACAACATCCAGATGTAGTTAGGTACAAAAAGATCATGTCAACACAACGCTACCAGCCTGGGCATCCCATCCCTGCTAGGTCAATCCCATGACTGTAACGATCCCAGTTGAAGCCTAGGCTTAAGGCCAGTGTGGCCAGTCCTGCTTCAAATTGTCAACGTTCAAGCCCAGACAGGGCACTCAGGTCCCACATCATGGATACCCTGCCACTACCCCCCACCCCCTGCCCCCGTTGCTCCACTCAGGACCCCAATGTGTTGCCACTACAATGAGAAACTACCACGACCCTCACAGCTATCTAGAACCAACCCCACTCTATTATGTCTAGCAGGGAGCCCACTGTGTTTTTTATAGCTACTTGGAGACCTCACTAAGACCATCCTCCAGTCTAGAAAAGGCAGTTTTTAATAGACCTCATCTTCCTCCACCCCCTTATTGTTTTCAGCTTCAAGCAGACTTTAATGAAACTTCAGGATGTGCATTCATGTCATTCACAAACAAAACTGTGAAGAAAATAATAGGTTTTGAGAACATTCAGCAGCTCATAGCAACAATTTGATGGTTTTAAGGTATTACTTTTATCAGCCATCAGTTACTGTGAGGATTATGTGTGAAAATGGCCAGAGAATGCCTACACTTTATTGACTTTGGCAAGTCTCATCATGTAAATGGCTCAGAGATGAAAAACATTATTTTAAAATGTGGGTGTCTGGATATAAAATCTTTGTTTGCTGTTGGTGTTCAGTGCTGTGCTATGAGCAGATATGTCTGCACCTATCATATCTGAGTATTTTGACAATCATCAGCTGTTTTTAACCCCAGAGACAGCAAAACACACTTTGTCATCTTCCAGAGCAATGTGTGTTTCTCAAGATCAACAGGGATTTTATGCATCTGAACACTCACATTTTTATGCATTGAAATAAAACTGAAGCATATTAGCACGCTCACGCTGGTAACATTAGGTGAAGTTGAAATTTCAATGGCTGGAAAAAGTCCCACAGTCTTCACAGCATCAGTCTTAACCAGCACTGTGTAACGATGAGTTGTAATTGTAATATGCAAATCTAACAAGCTGTATTATTGTTCCATTTTAGGTAGCAATTATTTTAAACAAGATAAAGCTCCAGGTGAGTGTGCCAGATAATGCTATAAGAACCAACAGTGATAAATCAGGCTCACCTGTTCTCTGCTCCAGAACCTTCTGTAGCTTTGAGACAACAAACTTTAAAAGCAGGAAATCTTCAGGAAAACTGCATTCTATTGTTTCCTTATCATATACAAAAAACATACGTTTGCTTGTTTTGATGGAATGTTTTAAGAGAGTATATAGCCAAAGCCTCATTTTTTTTAAATGAGCAAAGAATTGGGTCAATGCAAAGATCCACTGTTTCTATAACTTGCTACCATTTGTATGTTTATTTACTCATTTTGCTCATATTTATGCCACATCATAAAATGTGGTTAATGGTTTGCCTTTTAGAGAAAACACAAAAGCTGCTTCTGAACACCTTATTAAATGCTGCTTTCCACACATCTTTCAGCCACATGGCTTTGTGTAAAATAACATCATTAATGTTAAATTGAAAATAAGCGTAACGGCTGCAACCTCTGCAGTTTTGGATCCGGCTCAGGAAGCCCGCCGCAGCTGAACGTGGCGCCGGCGAAAGGGCCACAGCATGCCCCGTGGAAATCTGGGAATTAAGATGTGTTGTGCCAGGAAGAGAGGATTTTATTTATGGGTGCATCCGGAATAAGTAGGAGGAAGTACGATGGTGATACCTGGGGACAGTGCTAAACAGTGTGAGACCATTCCCAGGACAGGGACACTGTAGAAAACCAGGGGAAGAGCTGGATGCAGCTAATGAGAGCAGCTCTGGATCTCACACGCAGGGACTGCAAAGGCAGCAAAACAAGACACTACAACAAATGAAAAGTTAATGGATGCTGTCAGTTTTTGTCACATCATGATGCACCTTTTATTAATCAAGTGTGTGCTCCATGTAAACTGGCAAAACGTGTGAAGCGCTACACCGTTTTGGTCAATTATTACAGCAGATTAATCACAGTTAACTAGTCAGGCATACACGTCATCTTAAGCACAATACAAACAGCACAGTTATCTGCATCATTAGAACCCTTTTTTCTTTTAGGCAAACATTTTAAAACAATAAGCTCAAGAGTTTTGCAGAGTTGTTAAGCAATAAATCTTCTTGGTTTATGAACATTTGAGAAAGGATTTGAAAAAAGGCTGCATATTCTCTTTTACACATTTTTAGTTCAGCTCGAGCCATTTTCATAGTTAGCTTGTTGAGCCACTATGAATTATTAGAAAAAAACACCTAAAACATCGCAATTTTTATTTATTTTTTTGCAACAAGCTACTGACAACAAAGAGCTTAAAGGGCTAGTCTAGTCATTTATGAAGTGATGTTCTGTCAAATAACTTGCTTTATTTATTCAGCCATGACTTTAGTCATAAAGAATGGAGCATGAAGACAGAGGAAACCTGGCCTGGATGAAGACTTTTGCCTCTTTTCTCGTATTCACAGCTAATAAAGTACTAACAATTAGATACAACAGCACTTTATTGCTTCAATTTAAGTGGCTTTTTTGCATAAATGACTCACAGGTAAGTGTATAAATATAAGAACATTTTTAAAAGGGTAAAGTCTGAGAAAATATTGAAAGGACTTTCAGAAAGCCTGAAGAACGATTGATCAAAACTTTTTTTTTTAAAGACAACACAAAAATCAGGTTATTTAGAACCAAAATCTAGTAAAATGAATGTCTCATTACTTACTGTGGATTTTTTCCATCGTGTGCCTGTATTTAAACTTTATAATATGTAAACATATGTTGTTGGTTTAGGTGTGTGCTTTTACAACATGTGACCATTTCTGGAGGGAGATGATGGAGTGGGAGTGTTTGGCAGGTAGAGAAAAAAAAGAGGGAGCGTGTCGAGAACCGACTGTGAGACGAGGTTGTGGTTGACAGAAGAGGGGCTGCTTAGTGATAGCAACAGCAAAAAAAGGTGATTGTGAGACAAAAAAGAAAGAATCCTTCCCCAATTTAGAGACCCACTCTTATCGCTCTCCATTTCTCTCTGTCTTTTGCCTTTTTGATGTGGCCTTCGGCTCGGCGTGTCGGCCCTGAAGGCCTGCAGCGTACAGCAAGAAGGCAAGCTTGTTTTTCCCCGATCCAGCTTTAGCCTCTCCTGAGAGCACATGACAAGAGAGCAGAGAGCAAAGCAGCTAACCTTCCTGACTACATTTCCCTGAATTTCAAGGGCCCACTAAACCAACTCCATACTGCTCCGAAATATGTTCAGTAGAGAGACAGACAAAATATTTACTAACCCCTCACAGCTGAATTGTAAGGAAGTAATGTGGGATGTGTGTGGTTGGGGGGTGGGGGTAGTATCAGGCTTGACAGCAAATTAGTGCCCTGTCGTGACACATGCGGTGGTGTAGCTCGACAGGTCCCCTGTTTTTCCATTTTTATTATCATCCATGCTTGAATTATTCAGTGGCATCCATTAGCATAACAGCAGCCATTTTATATTTAGCTCCCCTTATGTTGGCTGCGTCAACATTTCACTCCAAATATTCTGCTAACACCCCTGACTCGTGAAGGGAGGCAGTGGCTCAGAACCAACTGCAATTAGTGACCAAAAAGAAAAGAAAAGGGCTGATCTACTTTTTCTTGGACTTTTGATTCGGAAATCACCACCCTAATGCCTTTTTCAGTTCGGGAAGAGGAAAAACAGTCCATAATCATGATTATCATGGCAATCGGGTGGATTCAAATGGCATTTGACAAAAATGAAACTGCCACACATTTATGGATGTGCTGTAGCTATCACCCTGTCCCATTTGTCACTATTAGCAGTAATATGAAAGATCCCTCATCACATCTTGGAGGTCTAATTTGTTCGCTTGCAATGGGAGCCGGACTGAGCAGACTAGAGCTACAATGATGAAAGCGCTCATTGCTCTTCTCCTTTACTCAGTGTCAAATTAAAACTTTTGCGCAGCAGTTAAAGTTGATCTGAATCAGTCTGCTCTGACATTTTGAAAGCAGATCTAATTGAAAAGCATTTAATTTTTTGAGCATGACATATTGTGGAAGAAGTCTCTCGGGGTCAGGCGCCACTCAATTATAACTGCGCATATGTGTGAATGCAACTGTCTGTGTCTGACTGTATGTTCGTAATATGCCTGTGCCCGACTCAAGTTTTCTGCCCCCCCTCCCCCCATTCCTACCAGCTGTACACTTTGACCCCCACTCATCTTTGATCCACTGTCAAAGAGTTCACTCTCTGCCAGCGCTCAGCTTCGCTCTGCAAACCTCCACTTCTTGCTCCAGATTTGGGCCTGGAGTCACTCAGTGTGAGCTTCTGACAGCGGGTTTGAGCCAGCTCCCTGGTTCAGTCCTTAGAAGGGAGAAGATTTATTGTAATTCAGTCAAACTAGACAACTGAATTGTTTATGCAGCCATGGCATTGCAATATATACAGTTTGTTAACTTCATTAAACTGCTAAATATTTTAGAAGCAAGGGAAATAAAGCTGTCACTTACCCCATACAGCTTGTTTGACAAAACTAAAGTGTTTTTAGAAACCTGCAGAGGGAAGTGTCTTATCCAACATTTTCAAGATAGTACATCAACCATTAAACAAATATATGTAAAAATGATGCACAATCTTTTTTGAAATACAGAATGACCAGTATCACTCCGTTTTTCCCTGGTCAGTTTGAAATACTGATGGTGAGATGAAATAAGCATAACATAAAAGAACACATAAGGACTTTGCATTCAAAGCTTCTGGTGTGAATTTGAACAATTAATACTTATTGTCAATAGCTCTATGAACAGCCTCAGTTTATTTACACTTTGCACGATACAGAAATAGCAGAAAAACTGTTGTTAGGTTATTAGTCCAGTCAGAAATAAACCTTTTTTTCAAACCGAGGTTGTTTATAGAGCCATCTACAGCAGGTAAGATGTTACATGTTCACAACCTTTTCACAGAATCGCACTTCAAAGGATCTGAGCAATGCATTCAAGATACAAATAAACAAAATTTATATATTTTCATATTTCACATTCAATTTATTGAAAATATACTCTGTGGAATATTGATATAAATGAGTGACTGTTGTCCAGAATGGAACTCATCTTGATGACGTGTGCTTTGTGTAATCCCACTGTATTTAACAGAACTGCAGAGAAGCATGGGGTAGGATAGGACCAGAATAAATCTTTTGCAGTAATGATCAAATATATGAGTTGGAGACCATTTTACAACCTTTATGCCATTAGAATGGACACATTTATGATCATGACCACTGTTATTTCTTTATTCAGGATCAAAAGCCTTTCAGTTTTAATGGGCAATAATGCAGCAAGATGTAAATTTTTCATAAATAATTATTGTTTGTTTAAAAAGACCTTGTTATCATGAGGGAGCAGAGGCTGTGAAGGCTCACCGACGCTTTGCATGATTTAGCAGAATGAGTGGAGGGGCTGTTCTGGTCCATTACCGTCACTGTTTGATATGGCCGAATATTTTTGTGAATTAAATGGAAGTCTTGATTTGTGTTTTTTTTTTTCAAATTTTTTAAACCATAGATAAAATTAGTTTTTATTTTTTTTTCAGCATCATTGAGCAAATCTGCCATTTAGATACAAACAGCTCAATATGTTCATGAAGAAAACTTGAAGGGAACACTATGACACCCCCTCCCCTTCCCCCGTCTTTTTTTTTTTTGCAGGATTTCAACATTAGCTGTAGCCTTCTTGCAAATGTAGACAGAGCTGATACCCTCAGATGCTCATCTCCAAAAATATTTCAGTATTTTCTCCCTAGGGGGAGAGAAAAAAGCTTGCCTGTCTTTTTCCCATTGATTTCTTTTCTTTCTGGATACAATTTACAGTGATGCATGTGCAGGATCTGCTTTCCTTCTCTCTTCTATTTTATCTGCATTAGCATAGAAAAGGAGTCAAGTGTAGAATTCCTGCAAAGTTTCACAAAGAGAAAAGTTTTTTAACACCTGTGTCATGCTGTTACAGGATCGTTTTCCATGGCGTCTGACACTGCACATTGCAGCGTGCATATTTGTGTATTAGAAAACACACAGAACATCCAGCTAAATGCCTGCAGTCACATCTTGAATGGAGTCTGATGAAAGATCGCCTGTGCTGGAGATGGAGGAGACTGTTCCTCACACTGTGACACATGTCTTGTTGGGCCGAAAAAGCTCCAACGTATCCCCCTCCCTTTCTTTCTCACTATATTTTCACAGGGCAGGAGAGGAACAAGCTCTGTTTCTATGCGCTCCACAGCCTCCTTGTTCTCTCCTCTCACTGTAACACCGCAGTATTTCAGCATACCAATAACAGGGACTGTGGGGGATCCTCTTCTCCTCAGTGGGCTGCCAACCAACCAGGTGTGACTGCATGTCAGGGAACAGTTTCACTATGACCACAATTACACACTCCTCCTGACTTTGCCATGCCAGACTTGCTTATTATTACGTGACCCAGAGAAATAGCTGTGCGTGTGTACATAGGTGCTGCAAAGTGTTTAGCATTCCTGTTCCTGTTAAGTATGCCATTCTTTGCTGCAAAAGGTAACAGAAATAGTGCGTGGGTGTGAAGGTGAGGACGGGTTTAATGGACGGGAAAGAACAAATTTAAATGAGCATATTGGTGTCATTTACATTATGGCTCATTTTCAGCCTGCACCTGGTTTACGCTTCAACTTGTCAGCTTTTATTGTAGTCATATCTTATATGTAAACTTTATACAATCAAATTCATCTTTAAATTAAAGACTTGGCATTCCTTGAAGGAATGCATATTAATCAAGCCAGGGTTTTAGACTGAGATCATCTAATGTTGAGAAATGAGTTTGAGGCGTTTTGTTCAAACCTTCAAAACAGCCTTATAGACAATCTTACACCCAGAGTATGTGTTGTAAATTATTGTTATCTACTACCACGTCTGACTTTAGATTTTCGTTATAGCCGTTTTTGTTTTCTAAAGTCAATTGGCTGTGCTGGCCATTTTTAGTTGGGTTGAGTCCAAAAGTTAATTAGTGGTGAATGTACATTCAGTAAGTACTTCTCAGCCAGTTTCATTCAAATTTATCAAGTGGTTCATGAGTTATTTTGGTAACAAAAACATTATCATCCGCGTTCAACTTTCAGTGGTGGGTGATAATTAGTTGCTCACGTCTAAAATAAGACACTCTTAAAAATATTTTTTGAAGATGTTATGTTTTTAGGGGGGTTTCTGCTGGTGGAGAGTGAAGCTTCCTCCAGTGGGCGTCGGGTGATTGACAGCAAGCAGAGGGTAAGAGAACGTGTGCAGTGCACCAACATGAAGTAACTCATCTCGCAACAAAACAAAAATGAAACATAGATGAAATTATGACTTCATACAAGCTGCCATGCATTATCTCACAAGGGAAAATTTCAAAGTCTGTTGATGTTTTTTTTTCCTCTTTCTTTTTCCACAAAGCAGAAAAATGATTGGCAGTAAATGGCAGCTTCTATATTTAGGCGAGTCAGCCCTGAAAGCTAAAAACGAAGAGGCGGGTGGGTAACCTGGATGACAGCGAGGTACAATCTTGGAACACAAACTCACACACAAGGCTAAAACTATTGATGACTTCAACTGGATGTTGTACCATTGTGTTGAAAAGATCCAAAACTGAAAAAGCATATCATTACATTTCAACGAAACATAACAAAAACACTTTTACAGAAATAATCAAAAGGTATTTTTATATTTTATAGAACACAAAAATAAGACCAAGAAAACAAAACGGACAAAAAGACCTTTTGCAAAAAAATGAAACTAAAACAACAAATCACAGCACAAAACCTTCAAACCCAAAATACAACATTTCATAAAACACATGAAAACAATTTTTGTGATGTCTCACAAAAATGCAACAATAAAACTTTGATAGTGTTTCACAAACCAATGACCACAAAACAATGAAACTAAAAAACAAAAATAACACAAAATCACTAAAAGCCAGGTTTTTCCTCAAAGAGGCATTTTATTAATCTGGCTAAATGGTCATACTGTCATACAATAAACACATAACCAGCTGCAGGTCTTTTTGGATTAGTATGGCTGTCGCATTGTCACAAACCTTATTTTCAAAATTTATTTCTGGCAAGTAAATCAGACAGAAAAACCTTGAAATGTCACCTAACAAGGGTGTTGGAGCTAAATCAGACAACACAAACACCAGAGTACACAATGAGTAAATGTTGGACTCTTAACCAACAAAATTAGGTTACATGAAAACCACAGAATGCATTTTTAATTTTTGCGAAGCATTTTGTTTTCCTGAATGTTATAGTAATTGTTAAAATGCTGTAAGTTGCTGCAGTAACAAACAGATGATATAAAAACCTAACCAAAAAAGGTCAAATAAATATAAATTATGCACAGTCAGTGAAAGTAAATTTTATCTGTTGTCATTGTGATATTAAAAGAAATCATTACAATTAAACAGTTTTTAAACTGATGAAAAATTATTTCAATCAAAGATAACATTCTAAATGTATTAGGGGACATTTGATCCTTTAGTAATTTGTTTTTCAGTCAATATACCTTTCAAAATACAGATTTTGACAGCTATGATGTCTCTTTACAAAGTACTTCATGTGTTATGTTGGAAGTTTATGCTACAAATTCTAAACCTAAGTTTAGAGTGTCGCCCCGGTACAGCATTAGTGAGTCATCATGGAATTGCGTTTGACCTTTCGACATTGAAGCCCCTCCCTTTTCAACCACAGTTCATTTCGGCCAGGCTGGAGCTGCTGTCATTCTCAAGCTGTAAGGGTCAAAGGCCAACCGAGCACCACAGGTCAGGCTGATTCAATAAGTCGAAACTGTGTGAGATTTACAGTGTTAGAGTGGGCAAAAAGTTGACTTTCACATTAGGAGCCTGCGTATCAAGCTCCTACAGATTCTCTTTTCTAAATTAACTTCAGAAATTTAAACCATTCTTGTTGTGATTTATTTTTAAAAGTTATTTTTATATTAACTTCTTTTAATCAAGACATTAGCCACTTAAAGAGAGAAAAGAGTGAGAAAAAATAAAGAGGGTCTGCGTTATTTACTTCTGTCAGGAAGCTGTAAGGAAATCTATTTCTGTTAATTTAGAAACAGGCAGTAAAGACAGGTCACAAACAGAAAAATAAACTAAAACCGTTAAAAACTGCATTTAAAAGTCAAATTAGCATGCTTTAAATAAAGGAAAACTCCCAGTCCTTGGTTCCTACATTGAGGTAGGTCCATAGTCTTCTTTTGCTGTGGGGGTGGGGACATTTTGCTGACATGATATGAAGAAAGAGTCCCTGCAAATCAATAAATTGGTTTTGAGTGATTGCATTTATGAAGAAACATTTTATCTTGATTGCCTCTTCCGGCATGACAGTGTCCTTATTTATAAAAAACAGAGTCGGTGAATTGAATGTTGGGCTTGAAAAGTCTTTGGTGAACCTCAAGGTGACTGGAAAGACTTTGGCATGGTTTTCTTGTTTATGCATGAGAAGCTGTTGATGTGTTTGTCTTCTTACTATTTTTAGGTCAGCTGTTTCATAGTTTCATATATCTATAGCTTACACTCCAACCTAATGACGATAATAAGTTGGTTTCTCAGCTGTCAATTTGAATGAATAAAAGAAGAAAAGAGATTTGAGTGATTTTCTACCAGGAGTCTGACACAGTTGTTGTCCTTGTAGTTATAAAGTGATAAATTGTCTAAATGTTGATTACAACAAACCACTTCATGCAGTATTGTTTTAAAGAATCATCTTCTTCTTTGTCTTCTTTGTTAGTTGTATCTCTGGTGCCACCTTTTGATTGGGAGTGTTACCATTCCACATGCACTGTTAGTGCCTTGTATCCTTAAATTAAAAATTTGTAGGCAAAATTTGTGACCGGATGCCGACGACCTTGTGCAACTATTTATCTACGGGAACAGCCTAAGTGACTGAAAATGGGTTACCAATAACAACATCCATGGAAGAGCTGTTTGGGATTGAGAAATATACCAATTTTGATGTATCTGCATACTTTTATGCAAATAAAAAGATATATTTCCACCTAAACGCCTTATTCGAGACTCTACGCTTGTCTGATTCTGATTGTTTACCTGCACAGAATATGGCCAGGCTAATATAGGTCAATCATGTAGCTCAAGCTTCAATTTAACTTGATTTTTTGTAGATTCAGCAAAGTGCTTCACTTTCATGGAGTGTGGACCCATATTTCAGAATTGCACATCAATATATTTGGAAAACTATTAAGGTAAACTCTTTTAAAACTGCATTATTTGACATTGTTCAGGGACAACCTTCTGTACGTTTGATTTCATACTGTGCAGTGAATACCCTTAATGAGTTTTTCTACAAGCTTTGCAGCTCTTTGATTTCATTAAATCCTGTGGAAAAAAAGAACAAAAGATGGGAGTGTCCCTTGAAGCAGACTTACTCATCAGTAAGATACAATGCAGGTTCGTGCAGCAGTGAAGGGTGTTCCATGTTTCTCACTAGTAATTTTTTAAGCAACAGCGGAAGAGTTAGCGCAGGAAAAAAAAGAGAGAGAAAAAAATCAATGGAGGGGAGGCTAATGCAAATGAGGGAGGAATCTGTAATAACAGAAGGGTGGAGGAATGAGAGGCCGCCTGCTGGGGGATGAGGAGCGAGGCAGTGAAGGTGTGGTAGGGTTGCAGGGTGTCTGACATCGCCCCCATGGTCATAACAGCAAGGCCTGCATAAGGGAGCAGCTGCCGTGCCCTCTGCTTCCTCCCTGGAAAAATATGGCTAGAATATTAATCACACTGCTAATTCTGCTTAACACAGCTCCTCGTGACATTCGGCGAGCGGATCCTGTTTTGTTTACCTGTTTGCACCTCATGACTGTCTCACCTTAGCATGGGTAAGACTATCTGCACTTCTTTTTGGAGAACACAAGTCATTTTGTGAATTAGAAAATGAGCAACAAACAGGTTCACTTGTTATTCGGGGGAGTATTTAGCACTGTCGTTTCACTGTTGGCTCCTCTCTGCAGAAATTCTCTAAAAAGAACAGACTGAAGAGCTCGTCTGTCTTGACTTTGATGCAATCTGTTTTAGTTTCTTCCTTTGGCATCACCTCTGTCTCAGGCTCCATTGTCAGCTCATTGTCTAACATAACATCAGTTTGATTGGTGCAACGCACTTATACAAGAGTTGAGCTAATTTGAAGTAAACTCTGCAAGTGGCTGAGTCGTTGTTTTGTGACCCTGTTTGTGTTGGATGAGCGCACCGTGTCTCTCTTGGGAGCAGCCTACAGGCATCCCACAGATCTGACACACAGCTCCGCACGCTCACAGAGAAAAAGGAAAGGAAGAGGGAAAAAAAAAAAGTTCCCCAAGAATCTTGGCTGAATATATTACAGAGAAATAAAAACTAACTTTATGAAGTTTTTTTTTCTCCAAAAGGTGGGGTCCAGATAAGTGGAGGTGAATCATAAAATAAAACTAAAGGCTTAGCATTCCTTGATGAAATGCATATCACCCATCAGATTCATGCTAGAGAGTTTTAGACTCTTCTTTTGAGAAATTATACAGTTGCAGTTGTTTTGGTCAAATCTTGAAAATAACGTTATGCATGCAATATCATGAGCTGACTCTCAACTACTACCACAACTTTCACATTTTAGCTCAATACCTGGTAAATTGTCTGAGTGATCCCAGTTTTCTGTGTTGGATAATGTTGATTAGGTGTGGCAAACCACGTAGATTTCAAGAAACTCTAAAAGTTAAGTAGTTGTAAATGTACAACCATTGATTCTTTTCTGAAAGTTTCAATAAGTGGTTTATGAGATTTTTAGTTGATATAATAGAAATATAATAGTTGGCTCCAACAGTTGATGTGAACATCGTAAGCAGAGATCCTGCACAATGGGCAGGACTTGGAATATGTTTTGGGAAGGACACACAGCTACAACCAAAAGATTTTAGCACAATTACCAAAAAAGAAGACTGAATTATAGACATTTTTGTGTTTTCTGAGGTCATGTTAAATTAGATTGACTCTAAATGTTAATGAGTTGTAAACATGCATCTACTTATTTCCTGAAGGTTTCATTAGAAATTATAACCCTTTCTGTGTATGCTTGGATTGATTTGCTGTGTCAGCCGTCTAGAATCATTTTGACTGCAAAAAATGATTCAGTTCGAGATTTCAACTCACTGATTACGTTCTGAAAGTTTGTTCTCAGTGGTTCAGAGGCTTTTTCATTAATGGTACAGACAAACATACACAGAGACATAGACAAAACCAATATTGATTTGTCTTTAGCAGAGGGGTCATAATCAAGAAGTTACAATGTTTTGGATTCAGATTCAATGGTGTCCTTTTTTACTCTTTCAAATGTTTTTACACAAGAAGAGGAAGCCTGAGCAAAAATCTACAACTAAACATTTTGTGACTCCTGTGTCACCTAAAACAGAAGGACATGCTCACCAGATTAAAATATATTCAGGACCTTTGTGAATAAGGGGCCCCCAGGGATTTTAGGGCTGCCCCCCACATGCCACTGAAGCACCTCGACACTCAGCAGGACCTCTCAGATGACAGAAGAAGCTGAAATGTCAGAAGACAGATAGAGGGAGAGGTGTTGGCGAAAAGATTGGGGTGTGTGTGTGTGGGGGGACCCTGGGGGAACTTAGTGTGGGGTATTACGTGCAGGGGATGGTGGGGGCCAGAGTCGGTGAGTGACTTTTTAATCTGATATGAGCTCATCCATGTAGAGGAGCTGGAGAGCCATGCAGAGAAGCAATAGTGATCTGCACAAATTATCCACCGGTGAGAGGAGAAGACAGACGGGGTAGAATATGTGGAGGTGTGCGTTGAATTCAGATGATTTGTGACAAGGGAGGGGGAACGCAGGAAAAAAAAAGACATCATGGGGTGCTTTGAAAACATGACAGCTGGAGTTGTGCACAGGTAAATGTGTATGGTGTATCTCAGTCGCTTAACAAAACCTAACATGTAGCTGCAGTTTATTCTATCAGGAAGTATACAATTTTTTTTTTTTATCCAAACATTGGGGAACATACAGTATCTCCTCCAACTGCCCTCAAACAGCAAGGGTGACCCCTGCTTTCTTCTCTCCTTCCGCTCCAGTGGATCCCCTTGTCATGCACTGTAATTAAAACCACAGGTGGGGACCTGTAACACTGCCTGGCTGCTCCCAGCATGCAACAGGCACCGTCTGGTTCAGAAGAGGGGTTTATTTTTTCCCTGCAAACAGCCAGGAGTTAAAACATCAAAGGCTCGGATCTTTGATTGGACCTCAGCGGGGTCTGAGAAGAGGGAATAATATCCACTGTCTTGAATGTTTCTGCAACACAAAGCATGCAATGGGATTGAGAGCTGGAGCTTGGAAGCCAACCGGGGCAGCTGACTGCCATTCCAAAAGAGACCTGTTGCTGTCACCTAGATCCCCTTTTCCTGGTATCATGTTCTCCTTAAATGTCTTCCTGTAAACCTGTTTGGGGAGTATTCTCCACAGACTCCGGCAGTGCTGATTACTTTTGCTTCGGTGCATGCTCCGCTAAAACGAACATGCTCACTACACCTTGAAACATGGCTGAAGTCATGAGAAATCAGGCTGTCTAGGTCACAGCGCATCAGAGAGCTTTAAATATGATGAAATCCCATGTGTTTTTCTATGGTTGGAAACATTGTTTTTTTTTTGTTGTTGTTTTTTTAAATAGCAGCTGTGAAATCAAAAATGAAAGAAAAAAGGATGTTATGTTCCTTAAATTTTACATTCCTTGTCTGTGTAGTCTTAAAAGCTTTATAAAGCTGTATCCAGCTTCATAATAAAAGACCTGCTTAGTTTTTTTTTTGTTTTTCATATCAATCAAGTGTTCAAGCACAGGACAGAAAAGAGAAGGTCAGAGGAAAAGGTGAAGTGAAAACAGATACCTCGTATCAACCTCTGCCTGTTCCACTAAGCATTGTTCAAACACTGTTCATACCAGCTCCCCTGGTAGAGTAATTCACTTTAAATTTGGTCTCAGAGGAACAATAAAGACCCCAAACAGCATGACTAAATTTAAGCTAGCATGAAAATCTCCACTCACTGCTCCTGGGTGGCTGATTTACCTCCTCCCTTCTCTTTGAGTGAAGCAGTTTGTGTTTGCATGTTAGTTTTATGTACCAGGAGGTTTAGATTAACAAAAGTGCCAGCCATCTGCATTGGTGTGAATGTGTGTGTGTGCGTGTTGATGATCTATTAAAGAAAAGAAAAAGCGTAATGGAGGATGGTTTAGAGCTGACTGAAAACAAGGGGAATGCTGGCACAGTAAATACTCTGAAGCTTTACAGCTTCAGTAAAACAGAATCAGTCTAACTACAACAGGCATGATAAGTTCCACTTTATAGAAGATTATGACCCCGCTATCCTCTTGATGACTTGTTAGAATGAAGCTGGATATGGAAAACCTCCTTCAGTTTGAAGGCAATCCCTATGCTGCTTTGCTTTTAGTCCTCACCAAATAGATTTTCTTTGCAATTTGTCACATTCCCATGATGCATTCCTGTGAAGGAACCAGGCTCTATCCACCAGCAGGGTGTGGGAATCTTTAGGCAGCTTACAATTTGATTCTGTTTCATAGGGCTGCATTGCAATTGTAAAACAATTATTACATTATCTTGAAAGTTAAATGATTATGGTTTATTTTGCTTAAATAAACACTGATTTATAGTTTTTCAAGTGTGCACAATAACATATGTCAAAAAAAACTCTTTTAATCACAGGCTGCTGGCCAACAATTAGGATCGATGCTAACTTAACACTGAAAGTGCCATAGGAAAAAAAGCAAACACAATGAGGATTATGTTTATCACTGGAAATGTAAATAGAAATCAAATATTTCAAAGTTATTACTAAAGACAGACATGTTTTGATAAATTCAACTCTGCCATAGATTATTCACAGTTCAGTGAAAAAAAGATGCAAAAACACAGCTTTATTGGAACGTTTCTGCTACAGGAAGCTACAGTAACTCTACTAGGATAAAAAATAGTGCTGAACAATCAGCTGGCTCTCTTAAAGTGGCAGCACAGATTAACACTCCCCCCTCTGCACAGTGCATATAAAAATAGATTTTCCCTCCTTTTTTCATCAACCATCAGCACATTCCAATGATGATACTACCATGTATGCCCATTATCGCACCAAGCCATGGGCCCCACCCTGGCAGGACTCTTGAAACTGCATCTACATGCTAGAAGATGACACTATGCTAGAACAAAGCTACCAAATGATGGGGTCATGGTGTAGACATGAGGATAGGCTGGACACGTGGCCAGTCTAGCTTCAAACTTATGATGTCAAAGTGTACGTGTGCAGGCCCCATGTCATGGATGCTCTGCCACAACTACCGCCATGCTTCACCATGCGTTACCACAACAATAAATCACCAAACGTTTGCTACACAAGTTTTGTGCATGCTCTAAACTCCACACCTGTCACACTTTATTGCACATAATGTTGTACACTTCTCAAGATCTTGGCAACACAATGAAAAGTCTAACCATGTTCTTGTTGATTTTTTACAAAGTGGCTGGGTCATCATCCAGTGTGAATGAGACCTAAAAAAATGTAGAAAAAGCATAAAACACAAATCATAAATAACAGCCTTAAAACAAATGTATGCTTCATATAGAGGCTAGGAGGCAGACATAAAGCTGCTTGCATATACGTATAATCAGTGAAAAGTCAATCTTTGATTTGTTTCATTGTTTCATATGGTCTTCAGCTCCCATGAACCTAACCCTGCAGAGGATTAGAAGCAGTGCTTGAGTCTGTTTACATCAATGTGATGAGTGAACATAAGCACAGATCCTAGTTGCCCAATGTTCTTTGAAGTAAACATTAAACCCAAATTTCACAAACAATACATTTCCAGAGCAGTTTGATAATATCTGTATTTTTTTATTATTTTTGGTAAAATCAGAAAGAAATCAACTTTGTGTAAAGCCTGCATGTCAACATGATATTTGGCACTACAGATGTCACATTTTGTGGTTCAAGCACACCTAAATGCAGAACTCATGAGACAGAAGGGAGATGATGGAGAAAAAAAAAATCAAATTCAACTTGACAAAACTGAAAGGCACTGCAGAGGCAGGTAAAGAAAAAGAAAATCTAAATCTGAAAATAGGACAAGTCAGGTAACAAAAGTGACATAAGACAGAGATAAGTACAGATACAAACAGAAAACTAAAATAACAGAACCATAGATCATGGTAAATCATGTCTTTTAGCATAAAACCAACACAATTAGAGCCATGTCAGTCATCAATTGTGAGTTTGAATAAAGTTGTTCCACTAATTACAATTAAGCTCAAAACACAAGATTAGAAACAACAAGTAACATAATTTAACTATCTCTTGTTACTAAATACTAATTCCTATGAACAAGCAAAAGAAGCATGACATTATTATCTTATTATTAAGCATAACAAGACTGAAAATACACCATGGTTTGTGACTCAAGTATACTTAAAACCTGACCATATTTAGAAATATTGTTTTATTATATGTGCATTGAGCATCCAGTTGTTTTTTTTTCAGACAGTGGTAAGATGGATATGGTTTGGTGCTGACAGTTAGAGCATCAGGTGGTGTTATAAATAGATAGGAGAATGTGCAGATTTCTAGTCTGTACTTGTCTTGAAAAACAAGGATAAATTGTATATCTGAATTATAAGATATAAATTGATTCTGGAAAAAAGCTGTTCAGACAAAATGTATTATTTGAGTAATATTAGGCAAGCTACAATTGAGAAAAACATGCAGAAATAGTTTTTCAAATAAGGCTTCCTAATTTAGCATTTAGATGAAGATACGTAGACAATGAGGCCACTGTTACTTTTTATGTGATCACTGACCTTGATCCGGATCTCTTTTCAAGACTCATTCTCTGTGGCATTTCATAGGAAGTGTAAAAGCAACATATACAGCAGCACACCATCCATTAGAACGGGCAGCAGCAGGACTATTTTTAACAAAATACAGCGTTTATTGATGGATTGAGATTCATGTCTCACAGTTCAGATATTATAACCCAGCCTACTTGGCCTTCAATTCACATGTCTTTATTCCTCACAATTCATTCCTCTCCGCTATCACTTCACTTGTTCTCTCTTCACACTTTCATCTTCACTCCATCATTGCGCAGTGTGTCATATCTCGTTTCCCCAACCCACCGCCTCCACCACCTTGATCTCTTGCTATTCTTCTCCTCCTCTGTCTTCACCAGTTTTTTTTTTTTTCTTTTTTTTCACCTCTCCTTCCGTGCTCAGTGAGAAACTGTTGGAACTGCCAGCTTCAGAATTCTGATCAGCCACTTTGTGGTCTAAGAAGGCTTGCCAAACTGCCTTTCCGATTAATCAATACCTCCATTGGCTGTGGTTAACACCTGTAACCTCTGCATTACATGAAGGGAAATGTTCAGTCCTGGAGCAGAATAGCAAACATCTAACTTCTCCTGGTTACAGCCAAAATCTGGCTTATTGGAAACCATTTTACCCACCGAGCAGATCCGTTTTGCATGATTAAACATGGAGGTGCCTATCATACCGTTTTCGGGTTTATTCGAAGCAAAAAAGTGAACAAGCAGAGGAGTGAGCCAGTAAATGCTGACCAAAAAAAATAGAAGCCTACCTGTGGGCTATTTTGTATCCGCTGCAGCCCAATGAATGCAATATGGAGACGTTAGGAAAGGAGAGTTACATTTAGATGCTATGATAGAGGCAAATGAAATTCATATTCAAGTATCTAGGTCATTTGTAAGGCCCAAAGCAACATCTCCTTCCCTGCCTGCCTGCCTTTCCCGTGTGTTGCTTGAGTCTGTGGAACATCAAGGAGATGAAAAAAGAAACTTCACATCCTGTATTTGAAACAGCTCACACAAGAATAGTGAGCTGCATGCATGCCAGCATGGCCCTCGGAGTTTCCTTTGACAGGGAATAGATAGAATAAGCTTTTATTGTTCCCCTTCACGCAACAGTGTACATTTGTCAAAGTAATATACACAAGAAAATCAGCCTGCTCACAATCAAAGAGTTAAAGTTGTTTGTCAAAATATATATGAAAATAAGGAAAAGTCAACAGTTAAATGAAAACATGACACTAAAAAATTGTTATTTGCCATTGCGATATTAATAAGATTTTTTTTTTCAGTTTCAGGTTAGAGAAGCAAACTCTATACACATTTAGTTTTTTTTTATCCTGATTTGTAAGACTTGTTAGAAAACAGTGGCTTGTTTACACATCTTGTACATGGGAGAAACATTAACTTTTGTGTTTTTAAAACTTGATAACTAAAATTGGATGATTTGTGCCTCTTCCACCTCCTGAGGGCTATATTTTAAAATGCGTGGAGCTCCAGCAGCAGCAGCCTTTTCCCACCGCGCCGTTCGTGCCTGTCGAAAACCTGTTTCAGACATTTACACTGAAATAAGTCTGCTGCTTGTGCCAAAAGGCTGATGCCAGCGCAGCTCCACAGAATTTCTGCTGAGGAAATCGACATCATTGACTATGAAAGGATCGACCACCGGACATTTACTGAAATATTTGATACAACGCGGAGCAGTGAGAGGGTTTGCTTGGCTGAAAACTTGAGCCAAACCTTTACTGTGCAATGTAACTCCTGTCTGGTTCTCAAATATGTTTAAACGGGGAACTGTTCTCAAAATCAAATATGCAAGATAAACTGAAGTTCGAGGAATGCATATCTCTTTTCAGACTTAGATCCTATGATGAGAAATGAAGGAGCTGTAAAAGTTTTGGTTAAACCTTGAAAATAGCATGCGCAATCTCTTGCAAAATCAGTCTTAATATCTGTAAAACTGGCAGGTTTATGAGATGTTTTGGTGACAAACAAAGAGGGTTGACTTCAACAGTTAATGCTAAGATTTCAAACACTGATCTCACATAGTTTAAACACATAACTCAGCATACAGCATTTACCAGTAACAATATCATTAACACTGTAGATTAAAAGCTTTGATAATCTTTATTTTTCAGATTACTTTTAGTTATTTAAGTTTTGATTACCAGGTACATATAATGTGAGTGAGAATAAAAGGGTTGCCAGTCATTCTCTCTTTTTTGGCAACATCTACACAACAATGGATATTTGTTTAAATATGTTTTTTTCTCCTTTAGCAATTTTAGATTCCACATTAGGGGCATATCAACATAATGGCATACAGAATATTCTTGGTTAAAGATTCTCCCAAAACAATTGTAGCTGGTATTTTTTTATTTATTTATGGATACCATTTACAACATTCCTTTGGTTTTTACTTATTTCTATGCATGATCAAAGTATGGAAACAAGATCAGGATGAAGTAAAGCAAATAAAAAAAATATTTAAAACAAATTAAAAAAGCTCCACTGTTGGTTTGGTTTCTAGGGCACAAAGACTGCTTCATCATCATTTGCCAGAAGTTTTATATTTTGAGTCTACACAGATGTAGAATATTTAAAAATTTCCACTTTGAAAATTATTATAAATCACTAAAAACATTGTGTGCTAACAGGTGTGAATGCAGCAGAAAACCTTTCAGTGTTGAAGGAGCTCTTAAAAATAAAGTCTAGAGTACTAGAAACAAATATAGATATTGATGGAAAACCTAAACAAAAACACAATAATTTAAGAGAAATTAAAATCTAATATTAAAGGAGAAGGTTTTTTACAAAAATATTATCTTAAAGAGTGATTGGTGGTGCTATGGTAGCCCAGCCATGTGTGTTTGTTGCTATGGAAAAATTTCCAAACAGCTGAATATTTTTTTTTTTTAAGAAAGGGAAAAATTCAGGGGGTTTCCCTTCCTTCCATCACACTTCACAGCTGACTGACAGCTCACAGCAACAGGTGGGAGACGGGGAGTTCACTTTACACTCGATACAGCTGAAGGAAACCCCACACTGTCCCTGGCATCTCATTAAAATAAGTTTAAACTGCAGAAATGGGATAATTTTGGTAGTTCTGAAATCTTGCAACCAAAACCTGGCCCATGTTTTGTTTTAAATCGGTAAGCGACTGAGCAATCTAAATAATCGAGTGAATAACATTATATTTGTCATTTTCCTGAAGCCTCATTAGTTTACAATGTTATGCACCATATGGAGGCATGTTAAGCTTTTTGGCACCATTAACTCCATCCATTGTTGACTTCCATTCAGGTTTCTTTAATGAATGGCAGGCTACGAGAGTTACAGGGTTGTTGATGCAAGTGCAAACTAAATTACAGCACTTTATCATGATGATGCACTCAGCTGATGATGTATAGAGTTGGCAAATCTCAGGGTGGAATTCTCCTTTAATGTCAGGGGCATAAAAACAATGTCATCCATTTAACTGCATCTGGGATGTTTCCACTGATCATAGATCACCACTTTCTTGCTGTGAGGCTCTTCAGATCCTCTGCTTGGATGAATTTCTATCAGATTAAAGGTGTCCCTCCCCACCTACAACTCATGCACACATCTCTCCACTCCCCGACACACCAGCATTTCTATATACCCCCCTCTTTCAGACGAAGATCCAGTTCCTGATAATACACTTCTTTTAAGGCTAGGACTCTCACACATTTACAGCAAACAGCTAGCACAAACAACCAAACATGCATTCATTCACATTAGGACTGTGACATTGCTTTAGATTCTGGTTGATATGAATCTGCTTCTTACAGGTGCTCAAAATTCTTGAAAATGCGTAAGTTTAAATAAGACATATTTTAAAGGTTTTGAAAATGTTTGCTTTGAATGAACAGTCTCAAAAGTGCATTACACTGTAACCTAAAAGTACTCATTGCAAAATATGAAATCAAACATAAAAAAGGGTATCCTGAAGTATAACAACTGATGCAGTTTGAAAGCGTCTACTCCAGTAGTTTTCCAGATGTACTCATTGCTAAAATGCAGGTCCACACTCAATGTAAACAAGGCATTTGACTGAATCAGTCCAAACCCATGTAGAAGCTTGAGTCATGTGATTGACCTACATTAGGCTATAGCCAGTTATAGGTATAGCCATTTTTGTTGTTTCTAAAGTTCATTAGCTCTAGCAGCCATCTTTAATTGGGTTGATTCCAAAGTTAGTGAGTTATAGATGAGCATCTAATAATTACTTTCTAAGAGTTTCATAATGAGATATTCATGGGAGATTTTGCTAACATGACAAACACATTCACACACAGGCCATTGCATCATTGCCCACCTTTCAGCAGTTGGTGATAAAAAAGAGTGGGAAAATACTAAAAGCACATTCTACTTTATAAAGCAAAAACCCCCAATGAATAGTTTGATTGGAGAGAGCATCAGCGGTTTTGGGGGATAAGAAAGTACAATCAGCAACTTAATGATTCCATAAACTGTTTGCATTGTTATACTAAATGAAACTGATCTCCTCAGTAAAGTGAAGCACTGGAGATGGATTCAGCAAAATCAGTGAAATATGTCTTGATAATGCTTGAATTTGACTCTTGAAAAGTTGTAAGAACTCTGATGGATGCCATATATAGGTGCCAGTTAGATTTTAGTCTTTTGATTCTGATGCTGATTCGTGATCAGTATTGAACTTGCAGTTTCATTTTCATTGTTGTTTTATAAACAGATAATGAAAATTACCCACTAATTATGTTAAACAATACCAAGCCTCATGCTGGAGGCTGAGGGTTTTCACCATGTTTGTATCATGCCCTCCACAGCGACTCCGCTCCTACAGGAATACTTCTCTTCATCTGATGTTATTTTTACTTGCATTCTGAGAATAAAGCAACACCGTGAAATTCACAGCAAAAAAAATCTTTCTTCAGTGTTTTTCATTTCCCAAACATACTTGACAATAGCTCAGGAGCTGGATTCTGGTATAGGCACATTTTCAACCCAGACAGACATGGTTCTTGGATTAAAAAACAGATTGTGGCAGTTGACAGGTGGAATAAAAAAGCTGTAGTTTCCTTGATGTCGAAAAGACTTAGAAGAACTCAGATCAAAGTTAGAGGTGACTTTTAATATTAATCCAAAAAAGAAAAAAAAACTATTTCAGAGAACATCAGTCATTGTTTTTCTCCTTTTATTACAACTATTCATGCTGCCAAAAGGCCAAAAAAAAGTGGTGTACTTTTTAAAAACAGTGTTCATTAATTTTGTTTTATCCGAACGAGCCAAGGCAGAGCAAAAACTTTCCCACTTAGCTTTTTGGTATTTTTTAAACCATTTCTTTAAACAAGTATATTTAACAAAAAAAAAAAAGTAAGTTTAAAATTTGCAGTGGTATACATAATAAACAAATAAATTAATATGTTTTTTAAAATTTTTTCTTTGTGTGAGCAGCTAAAATATATGAAGCTCTAAAACATAACATGTAGTTTGATGGTAAAATTATAGTCAGCAGTTATGAATTAATGGAATGACAATCAGATGTATGAATATGTTTAATTAAGAGACATTCTTTAAAATAAAAACTGCAAATAAATCAAGTTATAATTGTGAAACATGGTGGTGGTAGGTTCATGGTTTTGGCCTGTTCACTGAAAGCCTTTTTTGACTGATGGTAAAACGTATTCTGATTTAAACCAAGACATTTTGAGAGGAATTTTGTAAACACTGATCTCTGAACTAAATCTGAAGTGTGTGTGTGTGTGTGTGTGTGTGTGTGTTAAAGCTGTTGTGCACAAATGAACAAACTTAAACTACTCCAGCCTTTCATTAAAGTTTTAGATCACCTTCTCTTTATCTTTTCTTTGAAATTTTGTAATATAATGTATTTTTTTTTCAAGATGATTTATTCTGAAATTTAAAAATGTACAGGTTTCACAAACTTTCAAGCATTGTTGTATATTATATTTGGTGAAGGCTCCTTGTATATGCACAATGTAATAAAAATAAAATTCCAAGGACCTTTTAGGTTATCGTACAGACAGCTCCATCAACCCTAAAACAGATTTTCCCTGTAATTTAACAGTTTATTTTATGTGTTTCAAACAATTCTGTTTATCCAAAACACAAAATTTTGTACTCCTTCTAATATATTATGTAGTGCATTCACAAATTTGTCTCTTATTAAAAAAATATTTCTGTATTTTTGCATTCATAAACGCATATGTTTAATATAGTGAACATGCAATAATTTTATTTGAGAACATTTTAAAAATTCAATGTTCAAATAAATTAAAACAGAAAAAAATCAACAATTTCTGCAGTCTACTGGCTTTTTAAAGTTTGATGATAGTTTTATCCAAACATTTTATTCAAGTTCTGCTGCCGTCTAAACTTCATGGATTCCCCCCATTTTTTCTGTATTTTTATCGCATTGCTCAAGCATAATGCAGGGGTAATGCTGAGTAAATGTGAATTTATGTAGCATTTTTCTGAGCACAGGATGCACACAGGTGAACTGAAGGTGTGAGTTTGTGAGAGAAATCAATACTGTTGGTTGGCTGGGGTTTAGCTCCTGCAACCAATTAAAAATATTTGTGATTGCTTTTGAATAAAGTATTACAGTTGAAAAAAAATGGTGAATATAAATTATTAAGTAATTGATCATATGTCTATAATCAGTGAAAGAAAATGGAAGCATTATTCTGCTCTAAGTTGGTGAAGATTTAATTGCTTATGAGAAATGAATTATGGTGCAGATTTCAGGGTTGTGTGTGGTTTCAGCCGTGTGTTTACCCAGTATTCATCATATTTTCTCAGTTTCTGTTTCAAGCTGAAGGTGATATTCCCCTGTTCCCCAATGGATTGTCATCTACTGTCTTCAGCTGCATTGGACCTTAAACCACATACAAGATAAGGAATTTTTCTGCCCTGCCTGAGTGTGTACGTATGGCAGCCAGGCTGAGAATGAGTCAGGGCCGAGGGGGTAGAGCACAAAGCACCGCGCTGGAGACCTACCAGGAGACATCCAACAGCCAGTACAGCGTGTCTTAAATCTTTACCCCAGCGTCATCTCCCCCCATGTTCCCACACGCAGCACGACCCAAACAACAACCCGTTTAGACACAGAAGGTCCAGAAGCAGCTGGTGGGTTGCAGCGCTGTTCGGATGAAACTTGTGCTTTATGCTTCGCTGAAATCAGATCAGTTTCTCTTCTACCGTGGTTCATTTTATTTGATATATATTGTTTGAGAACATTCTCATTTTACCTCACATTTGTACATTTCAGCCTAAAAAGACAACTACAAAAGAATCACATTGATTTTCTAGTTCTTGATAAAAACAGTCTGAAGTCACAAAATGAATCAAAAACCTCAATGCCAATTTTGTTTTTGTGCATCTTGGACTGAAAGTCTCTAATTCAGAAAAGGAAAGTACATCACTTTGCCAGATTAGGGTAGAAGAAGCTCATTCGCCTCATCTTTTGCTCCTCCCTAATTGAAAATGAAAGGTTTCGTGGTGTAACCACCTCAGACGTCCAATTTTCTAGTTATCAGTGATCGCGTGAGTTAAGATGTCAGACAGCTAGGTACAAAAAACACAGATATTACAGATAAATATATATTTTCTGAAAACAAAGCCTGTTCAAAAACAGTGCCTAACTGGTTAACTAATGTTTATGCTTCAGTGAAATAGAAAAACAAAGCAAAACAAAAAAAAAAGCCCTGCTGGATTTGCAAAAATAAACAAAAAACAAATTTAAATTACATTTTTATAACAGAAAAAACTTTAAGTTTGCAGACACTTTGTTTTATATAAATTTGTGCTCAAATTTAAGACTCATCCATGAACCACATCTACTGAAAGAGGGGATTGTGGAATACTTTACAAACAATATGCCTTCAGGTATTCAGACTTTTCTTCCTTTAATGAGACACACATTCTCAGAATACAACAACCAAAGAACTGAGGAGCATCACCTCTTTCAACTCTGTTCTCTACGAAACAATAATTACAGGCTAACAAAAAACAAGCTGCCATCATCTGCAAAACCTGCTCTGACATTATTACTTTGAGTGTCTGGTCTGTGCTTCAGTACGTTTGTATGTTTTCTATTGAATATTTGTGGAAATTGTTGCAGTGTTTGAACATTTATTTGTTTTAATGCTCCACTTTCTCATTATGTGCTTTTGTAACCTGCTTATGGAATATAACCTGTGGAAAACATTAAATAAAAATAACTAAATAAATAAAAATCAGGCAATTATACCTCAACTTGACCACTGCAAAGCCAGTTTATGTTCAGCCAACTTCAAAATATATTAAAGCTTACAATAACAACAAATGACTGCCTTGTTTTCTGTAATAAATTAACGAAGGAGAGTTGGGTCAAGACTTTTGGATAGAACTGCATGTAAAGCTGGACTCTCAGTCAAAAAGTGTGAGGTGGCGTCCTTTGTCCTGAAGGCAATGACAGGAGTCTTGGATGTTTTCATCAGTGCCTGTGCCTTCACTGGTGACTCTCCCTGCACCTTGCAGCCCCTGTCTGTGCTCGGCCTGCTCCCGGAGCACTGCACAGCTGTGGGTGTGGATGGTGACAGGTCAGCTAATTAGAGCAGCACTGTCTCTGTCTGAAGCTGCTGCAGGGAGCTGCTGGGCACATGACTCTGTAAGCACTCATCCAAGCCTCTTGGCCCATGGAGGCACCCATGCATGTACACAAACAAATTCAAACGCACACACACACAGATATGTTCAGAAAAGTATCTGTTTAGTTTCCAGCCAGAACAGTGCTCTTAAAAGACTACTGTTAGTTTTATTTATTTATTATTTATTTTGCTTAAGTTGTATTAACTGTTCTTGTACTGTATGGATACTACAAGGATATTCTCACTCATGGTTATTACCTGTGTACTATACAACATAAAAGCTCTTGAAATGACAAATATAACTAAGTAAAAATCAGTAAAGCTACTTTTGCTCTTATCAACTTATTAAATGATGGGCCAGATAGATTTTCTCTAAAATTAAGAACATATGAAAGGCTGTTCAGATATCTTCTGTAGTTATCATTATCATAACAGATTTATACTTGGATTCCAATGAGTTTGTCACATTTTGTGTGTTTTTGTCAAATACACCTGTCATGGTTTCAGTTTTTGCACTGATCTTAGGGCTTCTCGTGTTTTCTTTGGGGTATTGTTTGTTCATTCTTATACTCTTACCACTAGATGTCCTCCATAGCCCATTACCCCTTTCACAAAACTCTTCAAGCCAGGCCTAAAACGCCTTCTTACTGTCTCGGTGTGATTTGTAAAAAGTCCAAGGCAACATGGGGGTTTGAAGTCAACCTGCCGCTGTTACACCTTTAAGCTGCCAAGTGAGGCAACAGCAGAACCTAAATGGTCAATATGTGAAATGTAAGTTGGCATTGCAGCTTGAGGCTGTGATAGTGATGACAGAAAACCTGTGACCAGGCTGTTCTGATGATTGAACCCCTATGAGTTACATTCCAAGTCTTATTTGGTTCTGCAAAGCATATTAAAAAAAGGGTCATATTTTTTTTTATTGATGAACTGTTTTGTGAAAAGGGCACTTGTTTCCAGCCTCTCTGTAATTCATTAGTAATCAGCACACCTGTTGTTTGTCAGTAATCAACCCACCCCAGCTCACTCCCTGCTTGAGTTTTTTCCTCAGTTCTTTGTCGGATCCTCTGTTTACCTCCTTGCTCTTACCAGTTGCCTGTTTTCTTCTGCTTGCATCTGGACTCCTGTTTCAGTTTTGTTATTAAAGTGTTTTCTTGAGATCTTAAACCTGCACCTGACTTGACAGCATTTGGATCCCATCTACAACTCATTTCACAACAACACCCAACCAAAAAAGCACTGATGACTAACTATTCAAAATTGTACTTTCTAAAAATTCTTTTTACTATTTAAAAAGAATACATATCAATGCAGAACAGCCTTAATATACAAATTAACCAACAGTTACATTACTTAAAGATGTGAGATCTTTTAGCTTGTAAATTATTAATCCGATTCACCTTGAATGTTGTAATTTAATCATTTTAAACAACGTGCTGTGAAAATAAAAAAATCCCAATGGCTTTAACTTTTAGAATTTATTACAATATTTCAAATAACCTTTGTGAAAAAAGGAGTTGAATAAATGCTAAAATGCAGTGTAGTGTGCATTAGTGTAAGCTAGAAATTAGATAGATTGTATTGTTGAGGGTAATACAAAGAAAATACTAATTTGCATAAATTAAACAGACATGTTGCAGCTTGGTTAAAAAAACATAACAATACATGTGAACCATTTACTAGCTTTTCTTTAAACTACAAAGTTTACATTTTCATGTGATTGACCTTGACAGAAGCAACTTTATTAATCATAAAGCTGCATGTAACCACACACCAGTTTTCTGACCTTCAGGCATGAAGCATTACCTACCCTCCCAACCACTGTGACCACTTTCATTTCTCTGAGCTCATCTGACCTCTCTGAGCTATTGCACTTCGTCATAACCTGACACCTCCCCCTGTCACACAGATTGACCCTTCGCCCCAAGCAGTGACCAGACTGTAGAAACAGATGGAAGCATGCACCCTCTGACACATACAAACACAGCACTTTAAGAACTGACACACTTGGAACGTCAGCTTTATATGCATATACGTTGGAGAACTCAAGAAGAAAAAGTTACGCGCAGACAGATCACCCTTTACTCTGTGTGTGACTTTAAACTGTTTTTATGTGGCAAATTACATTTTTATAGTGTGATAAATATTTAACACTTCTAGGTGACCAAATTTTAATTTTGGGGCAGATTTTTAAAACCTCTATTTGTTTTAAATTATTACTTTGTCAATTGTATAATGAAATATGGGCTTTTTTAAAAGTTTGGCACTAGTGTATCTATATTTCTAGTGTTTACAAAGCTTTTTGAGTTGCTGCCAAGAGAGGTCTTATAGGGGTGAACTTCTTTTCTCTCTAATAAATTGCTTATTTATTTGTCTCCTTCCTTCGTGAGCCAGACTGCTTACCCTGCTCGGCCCTTTGGTGGAGCACAGCCATCTACTTCCATTGCAAATAATTGTCCAGAGTCCAAAACACAAGTGATGCGCATTGAGTTTCAAGCTTTAGCAAGTGCCAGTCAATTTTTAATCACTTGTGCATCAATTGTTGCAACTTTTTTCCTCAATAAGATACAAATGTACTTTGAAAATGGAAACTAAATATGAGATCTGATGGGTTGTCAATAATTAAATTTGGTCAGTGATTATGTGAAAGCTGATCTCCAGTCTGCTGCTGGGATTCGACATAAATTGGACAAACAATGCCGGACACATTTAATGGCCACCTTATGTGAAATAGTTAAATATTCATTTGTGCAATTTAATTTGATATATTCTCAGGCTATAAAGCGAGATCAAAGGCTCATTTGAGAGCTTTTTTTTTTTTTTTACATTTTTAATGGATCGGAGAACTTTTAATGACTTGCACTTCGTTTCTATTATAACAACAATGTCACCTTTTTTACTTCCTAGATCATAAAATCATGATTAAATGCATAACAGAATAGAGTCCAAATGAACTGGAACCCCGTTAACTCTATAAACCTAAACATGCATGCCAGGAAACACACTTTACTAAATCATAAACTTGCATCTTAACAGCATTTATAAAAAGTGCTTTAACCCTATAAGCATGTTTCCCCATCAGTCCTATTCTTTCCACAGGATAAAAAAAAGCTGCATGGTGTTGACAAACAACATAATCAACTATTTGTCTGGCATGCAAATATGTAAATGACAAGGTAGCATCTAAGTGGCTGTGAAAACACACACAAACACACACACACAGCAATAAATGAGTGGCATATGGTTCCAATCGTCTCTTTGTTGGCAGTTCCTATACACAAGGCAATATATACAGGTGGAACTGCAGAGACAGCAGAAACTGTAACTGGAGCCTTATGCTGCCATCCCATAATGACAAAATGAAGTTTGGAGTTTGAGCGCTTTGCACCGGTGTGTGTATCTTTGTTGACATCAAAAAAGAGCAACTATTTGTCTGTAAATATTGATAATGCGTTCAACATGTTGTAACCCTAATTCTTTAACCTCTAAGTTCAAACTATTGGAAATCTTTCAGTCTGTTTAAAGTATACTATCCCCCAACATTTTCAGCTGTAACCTGAGAGTCTGCAGCCCGAGATGTAAAAGCGGTCCGATTAATCTCAAAGATATGCAAAGCTCTACCTTTAATAATTCATGTCTGAGTTTACAAATGGCACTGTTGCGCAGAGACGAATCAGTCGAGTCGTTGAAATGCTGTTTGGAGGAGATGAAAGTTTAATTCCTGTCCTAGATTACTCCAACCTCACATCTAAGCAGGCCCATTATTTTGCCTCCACCAGTGTTTTCCCACCCGCTGTAATGGGAAATGAAAGAAGACGTAGGCTGCGGTGGTGGGACATGACCGGTTATGTACTCGCCGAGGATCCTGTCTGATTGGTGGCAGCTGGGGTGGCTATTTGCATCGCTGTTTGAGGAAGCGTCATGTTAGGCCACAAGCTGCTGGTGGGTAAACGGGCCGCTACTGGAAAATGTGGTATGTTAATGCTTGTGTGTGGGTTTTTATGGGTGTATGGAGCATGTGCACATGGTATGTAACTGAGTACATACAGACATGAACGAGAGGAGGCAGGAAAGATAACCTTGTTGATGCAAACGCAATTGAGAAATTATGGGTTTAAAGAAAAAAAGCATTTGGCAAAAACTTAATAACCTCTTGTTTTTGTTGCCAAAAAAAGCAACCAATGTTTATCAAAAGAAGTATCTCAACAATTTTCAGATATTATAGTCCCTTATGACACTATGTTTGAATAACTGCAAACTACTTTATGAAATCAATCCAAAAAATCTTTTTGGATCCCATACAACATGGCCTAGAACACCAAATAAATATTTTGTTGGATTTGCCTATAGATCAACTGCAGTCAATAAGCTGAAGATTAATCAATACAACCATTTAAGTGGAGATGGATGGATGGATGGATGGATGGATGGATGGATGGATGGATGGATGGACAAATAAAATTACATTTTGCATTTATGTTTCTGGGTGATTCCTTTAAAAAGGAAACTTTGGCAAACATACTATGAATATGCACACAATGGTAATGCATGTTGCATGCCACTGCCACCCAAATATCAAAAAATTCTGACACTTTTTTTTTCTTCTTCTTCCAACCAAAAATGCATCTTTACTTAAGCAGTAGTAGTTCTACACCCAGTAAGAGCAACAACATACAGGCACTGTTGGGTAGAAATCTTGGATCTCCAAAAGCAAAACTTTTCAAGAATAAGAAAAAATACATTTTTCTTTTCAATTAAATACATTGTGGTCACAAGTTAACAAGCTCTTTTTGACACTTTCATTGTTGAGCCATCAATATAACCACAGACAGATGAGAGTATTGTTCAGTAGAATTGATTATGCAAAAACTGAAATTACAAAAATGCAGATACGGTTTATTTTTTGCCAACAAATAACAAAAAATTAACCCTCAGACAAAATTTCTGAAGAGGTTCAAAAATACATGATTTAGCCCTATTTCGTCTCAGATGAGTTGTCTGATGTGCACCAAGACAGCAAATATTTTCTGATTAAAAACATGTGAAAACATCCTTCAAAACACAGCTTTTATGCAGATTAAACCAATTTTGAAATTTTTATGATTAAGCATAATGAAGAAATATTCACGTAAAACATAATTTACAGAACAATAACAGCTTTAGTCAGTTCATTAAAATCTTTAGTTTCAGCCTTAGTTTCTACAGTTTGGTATTACACACACCATCTAAACCTCGAAGAGCTTCCCGAGTCCCTGTGCGTGGGCTTTGGTAGATCTGTCGCTGCAAATGAGGAAGAGTTGTCAAAGACACTGAAAAGCTCTTTGATAAATGCTGAGTGCCACAACCCCAAATCTTTCCATCTCCCTCTCTTTCTTGGTTCCTCTCTCCCAACTTGCAGACTTTATGAACTGATTCAGATGTGATCAAAGGTTTATTTGAATTGTTTTTTTCTTCTTCTTTGCCTTAAGGTCTGGGGTTAAAACATTTACATGGACAGACATGTTTAGATAAGACAGCATGTGGTGTGAGTCAGAGCGCTACAGACTCTATAACTTGTATAATTTTTCTCTACTGAAACTGGATCCTTAGGCACATAGTCTAACACCTTCTTCAAATAAGCGTTAAAGTGAAATCTTAGAACAAATCCAAGGTATTACTTCACACTTGAGATTGCATTTGCATGGCCATACACACACCCTCAATGCAACATGCAAACTGTGATTTAATTTGACACATAAACAGCAGACGTGTGGAGCAGATATTTGTTTAAAAAAATATTAGGACCTGAGTATATCACAAATGTTAAACCATTAACACATAAGTGTTTTCTTAGTCAGGTTTCTCAGACCACAATGTCAAACTATCTGTGTCAATTGAGAGCACTTCCAGCAGCTGATATAACTCTAAAAATATAGATTAGCCACATTTATTTACCTAAACTGAATTTGTGCAGATAAATTAAGTGAAACGATTTATGCAACAAAATTCCAGTGTCCCATCTTTTTACGGTGTGATTGTTTTTATTAAGAACACAGCATAAGTCGAAAAAAAAATCCAACTGAATTTGCTTCGACACCTTTTCCAACAGAAAACAAAACATTCACACCACAGCTGCTGAATAACTGCAATAAACCTTATGTACAGAAAAGTGTTAACAGTTAGTGATGTGTGATTGAACAAACAAGGCTCCAAGTCATCACACCCGGCATTATGTTTTAAGATAATTCCTCCTGTTGGTCTTTCTAGTTTTTCTCACTGCTCTTATTTATGCTGTCTTTTTGTTTTTCTTAATGAATAGGCTGGTGTAATGTTTTACAATTTAGAATAGGCTACACTAAGGTAATAGTAACACCGACACCCTGGCAGTTTCTGGGTAAACCTTCTTTGCATTCAGAGTACAGACAGGTTCGGGATGTATTTGCCTAGAACAATGGCGAGGCGATGGAATGTAATTAGCCTCTGCTCAAAACACAACACAAGTTATAGGACCTTTCAGTAACTGAAAATGCAAAAAAGTCCAGGTGCAGCACTTCAAACATCCATCCTCAGACCTTTCTATTAGACCCCTTTCATGCAAAGATTTACATTCATGCTTTAACTTGATGCCTTGGATCAAAACCTTACTCTTATAACAACATTAATACAATAGTTTATAGAAAGGTAAAGAAGTCATAGAAGCAATAAACCAAACACTTTCATATTCTTTTAGATAAATAATTGTATTTTGTTCTGGCTTTGAGAAGAGCAAAATGAAAAATGTTCAGTAGTGCTTATAACTAATCCATCCATTCATTTTCTTTACCTGCTTTAATCTGCAGGTTTGGGGGATGATGGTGCTTATCTCTAGCATCATTTAATGAGAGGTGGGGTACAACCTGGACAGGTTGCTAGTCCACCCCAGCCAATAACTAATGGAAGTCAAATTAAATCTTTAAATCTGACCTGGTAGATGTAAAAAACATTGTTACTGTTTGAAGCATTCTCTCAAGTTTTACAAGATCGCAATCATCATTCCCCTAAATTTGGGCCTTGTCCACATGGAAATGCAGTTTTTACCGAAATGATTTTTTTTCATTTCTAAAAATGTCCTTATAGACACTGAACTGTCTCTATTAATTTATTCAACCACACCGAATATGACCTAGAACAATTCAGTAACTATACCAGGCCTAGATGTGGCGCTATAACTCTGTCATGAGAATACACCAAAAGCATGCGCATAGATCTTTCATGCTAGGAGCGAAAGACGAAGTGGACAACTCACCTGTTGGCTGGCGACACAAAAAGACATAAATAATACTGTTTTGTGGCTCCTAAAGCATTGTTTCCTTGGTGCTGCTTGACTGAAAAGAAAGAAACAAAATTATAAATTCAAAAAACACATTCTTGACTACATCTTAGTTTAAGAATATTGTTATCAACACCAAACGTCACTCCAGTTTTATTTAATTTATGGATTTGCAATTGCAATCTATCATAAGTTTGAATGACTATTGTTTGTAAGCAAGCATGTTGCCTAAAAGCTCATTCTCTATTCCTGCACTTAGCAAAAGCCTCATTCAGTATGAGCTGACACGTTTTATTAGCGAACTGCCATTGCATCATCCTATATTCACTGCCATACTGATAGGGACATTAGCAGCAGATGCTATACAGAGAGAAGAGTGTTTTTGTTCACCTCCTTCATCTCAGATACTCCCAGACGGTCTGAGGAGTCAAACTGGCAATGCATTCACCACCGCATCCCACGAGCCTTCATGCCACAGCTGTCTGCCTTGCCGATTGGTAATTTCTTCCGGATGCGTCAAAACATAAAGAGCTCTCCAGATGTTTTGAAGTGTCATAACATAAAAAAAACAGGTGGTAGACTGACAAGCCAGGTAGATTTTGCTTCTTGCCACTGCCAGCAAGGATCTTTTGTTCAAGTTCCCCCAGAAAAAAAGGCATTTATACAATGCCCCTGTTTGGTTTGCTAAAACCTCCAAAAACATTGTGTTTGTGCATATATCCACTTAAGTCCCTCATGCATTAGTTCAGTTTGTTGTATCCAACAATGTTTTAGCTCAGTTAAACATAATTTAAGACATTTAAACTTTAAAACCTGAGAGAGCCACTGACAGATGTTCCAGAGGTTTTTGATGGCCAACTACACAGTTCCTTATTGCCACAACACAGACCGTTTTATAGCTGAGGAGTGACCATTGAAATGATAAACTGCACAAATACATGAATTACTATGGCACTTCTAAAGCCATGACTCTCCTCCCACCTAACCTTTTCTTATTATATGTCAAGACTCAGTCAATACGTGCAGTATGTAGTACGGAGAATGCACACTTACTTTAAAGCAAATCAATACAGTCAAGCACTGAATCAACTCATCTGATGTTGTTCCACACTGAGTGTGGTTGTTGTTAGCGTAAAGGAGTTATGTAGGAGGAATGTGGGGTCTTTATTTCATTTCATTGACAAGTCACAGTCATCCAAAGGCTTAAATTGCCCATCTATCACTCTGAAAAATATTACCACCAGCATATAATACCAAATTTATCCACTTAAACTGACAAATAAGCCTGTTTTCCTCATCTGGAAAACACAGTAATTAACATAACCAACCTACTAATTGAGTCTCCCTACTTTGCACACAAAAACATATAGTCACAGTCACATAGTTGTGTAAATTTAACTTTTTTTATAATGTGATTATAAGAATGTCAGGAACAAACTGAAGACAACGTCTTCAGTTGCCACAAAATGCTGCAGAATAGAATTTAAAATCTTCCGTCTAACATACAAAGCTCTCATCAACCAAGCTCCATCTTATATCAAAATCTTATTGGTCCATAATTTCCTAACTGAGCACTTAGCTTTTGAACTTCAGGTTTACTTGTGGTTCCCAAAACTTTACAAAAGTAAAATGGGAGCCAGAGCTATTATCTATCATTATCGTCTCCTAAGGTACCAACTTCAAGTTTTATTTTTTGATAAATCCTATAGTTAGGGTTGGTTTAGGTTTCCTGAGCTATTACTTAGTTATGCTGCAATAAGCGTAGACTGCTGGAGAACAAACTGATGGCATTTCGTCATTGTGCTGTTGTCTTTACTCGCTGTACTCTCCATGTTTTGATTTCCAAATCTTGCTGTCACTAACTTTGTGTTCTCATAAAAACTACACCTGGACTACATCCTTCTGTGTTTGTCGGTGTTTCTTTTCTGTCCTCTCAAACCCCAGCCAGGTTTCTTTCTGTTAAAAGGGAGCCATTCCTTTCCACTGTCACCAATGTTTTGCTCAGAATGGGGGATTATGCCAAAGTAAGGATTCAACCCAATCTGCTGGGTTCCTTAGATAGTCAACTTTTTACTAATTGACATTTCATAAGGACTGTATGTGATTGTACTGTATTATAATTTGATTGAATTTTCTGTAATTAGATTTGAACCTGGATTTGTTTTGAACTTAAGTGCTCTGGAACACTTTTTACTGTGTATTGGTGCTTTACATATAAACTGAATTGGTTTTTGAGCAGCTAAACAAACTCTACATATAATGTGATTATAAACTTGACACAAACGATTGTGCTGGGTGCAGGTGTTCAAACACTTATTAGACCACTTGGGGAAAAAAAACATCCTCTTTCATCATAGAGAGATCAATAATCCTTTGGATGCACCATAAGAAATTATCCCGGAGATCAACTTGCATGATTTAGAGCTGATGAGACCACAGATGAACGCTGGAGAAACACACCCGCCTCAAATTAAAGGAAAACGTTTCACACTGACCTCAAATTTGACACATTTTAGCAAATAACAAGGCCTTGAAAGACACTGTGCCCTCTGTTTGCTGGAGGGAGCACACCACTTTGTGTGGACTTGTTAAAATTTTATGCTTCAAAATAAAATTCATGCTCTGATTGGGGAATAAATATTCTTGTAGTGTATTTGTTTTAGTGGGAGAGAGGAGGAGGGGGGTAAAAAAAACTACAAGTTGTTTAACAGTGGTTTTAGGAATAACTGCCAAGTCGTATAATTTTTATGATTTGTTTTGATCAATTTCCACAAGGAAACATAAATTTAAGATTCAACAATGAAATGCAGACTCTTGGGACTCGCGCACATAGAAAACAATCTATATCCCTGTTTAGGTTATATTGTGTGCCATATGTCTTTGTGTGAAGCTGCTTTCTTTGGACCAGTGTCCATTAAAGTGTTTCCACAGCCTCAGTGGTTTCTGTCACATATGTGGACTAAACAGTTTTAAACAGAAGTTTTAAAAGTGTTTTTAAGCTGTATTAGCTTTAAATAAGAGGTTTGGAAAGAACACATCATACAGCGTGATGAAATGTGGTTGGTTTGTCCTTGGATTAAAAACACCCCGGTTCACCTTGTGCTCCAAAGCTCGAGTGTCTCATATTGTACGTACCAGGGCGCCTTTATTTCTCATCAAAACACCCCAGCACACTTCCTGCATGAAGTCTGGTGATGGATAACACCTGAATTGTTAATGAAGTTGAGTTTTCTCCACTGTTTTTTTTTTTTTACAGCAGAAACGGTTCTCCAATAAAATCCTGCAAAGACCAGATCGTTGAGGGAAGTAATTTCATTGGCTCAGGTGGGAGAAATTGATATAGTCACACTCTATGTGGATTCTAATCGAACAAAGTGGACATGACAAAACTGAAAATTAGAAAAACTGAAAGATGGATGGCATGAAAAGAATTGAAAAAGAGCCTCAAATAAAAAAAAAGACCAGCGGAGTATTTTTGACACAAGCACAAAGAAGTCTTTTTCTTCATTTTAAATGGTTTATTTGATATTTTTGATTATTTAGTGTCTTTGGATCCATAGAAAATTTGTGTAAATTCAAAAAGCTAATTTTCAGTTTTGAAACGAGCTTCAATTTTGACACCAAATCCACCAGTTTGTTTTCTGTAAAAAATGCTACGCTGTGAATCTGTTTTGCAAACGAGAGATTGAAATGAACTCAAGTAATCTTGTCTTCTTGAAATGCTGACTATGATGCATGACTTGACAGTTTTCTCATTCCTCAAATCTATCGTTTTAAATCGACTGCGCTTTCAGACGATTCAATTATACAGTCGGGTGTTGCAGGGCCGGCTTTCCGCTGCGAAAATATTTGACAATATGAGAACCTCGTGTGACCCATTTATTTTGATTTGGGAAAACAATTGTATCTCATCCCTAATGTCTGTCGTAGGGAGGGTTCATAAATCAATTCTCCAGCCGTGCACACATTTGTAATAGGTGCTGTAAATTCAGCACTATCAAAGGAGAGGAATTAACACAGATTATGTTGTGTATTCATCAGTGGATCAGTGGCACAGGGTGCTCACCGTGTGCCACCTTCATTTTTTGATATTTTCACTATAGCAGGAGTCAAAAGTTGAGCTTTTTTTTTTTAACAGAGTTACGCTTTCTAATCACAATGAATTCCTCGGCAGATCTTTGAAGTTATCTTCAATCTCTAAAGAGGCACACGCTGTGTCGCTCAGTGTCTATGTTTTATGCAAAACAGCAGAAAATAAGGGCAGGAGCTTTAACACTGATGATAGCTCAAACCTCTCACAGTTACCAACACCCTGCCTGCTACTTCCTTCCTCTGTTGTCTTTTCCACCCATGAAAGAGAATATTAAAAAAGGGCTAAGCAACTGCACAAGCAGAAGAAAAAGTGAAGGGGGGGATAAAGCGAGAGGGTGTGGAGAGATAGCGTTTATTGCTTGTGGGAGGTGAATGATGGCGCAGCATAAAAACCCCACCAAAACTGAGCAGATGGAGCCTGTGTGACAGTAAAACCCCAAACGTCCGCTGAAGGTTTTTTACCAGTGACTTATGAAAGCTATCTGTCATAACAAAGGGAAGAGTTAGCAGGATGATATGCTAATATCGCCCTGCTGAAGCAGCCACGCTCCGGTGACAAATTATGCTGAAAAAGTAAATTGTTTCTCATAAGACCCCTGTGTGTAAGCAAGGCCAGCACTGAGTGTGAGATTATTGGTTCAGAAAGTGACATGAGACAAGCGGTTAGCAAAGTTCACGGCAGAAGAGAAGCTATAAATCTTTGCTCTTTGGAAGAAGAAGTGTTCCAACAAAAATCCAAAACTGTCTGAGCATGACATGAACTCACTAATTATGAAAAATGACATCATGGTAGAGAATGTTGTGATCTTTGGGGCAGGAATATTTCTAGACTTCAGTTTTTATTTGCATTTTACACTATTTTGCACCTATTTTCTTGAAAAGAATACCATGATTTTTTTTAGAATTCCTTTGTCAAAACACTCAACAATAAAGTAATTTTTCTCAAATTATATTTTTTCAGTCAGAACAGAGTTTATTAGAATTTATTCATGTAAGAACTTACTCATTTTCTTTTGTTTTCTTTTTTAAACCCTTTTTTAAACTGACTTTTGATAAAAACATTTTAGCATCAAAAAAACTAAAAGCCTTTAATGGAAATTTAAACAGCTACAAACAATTTACCCCAAAAAAACAACATAAAAACATAATATGGATAAAATAAATTCAGGCAGACACTCTGTAGCTCTCTTGTTTTCTGACGGAATCTGATTTGTAAAAATTAAGGACTGAAGTGGACATTAGAGTGGAACTCCTGTGCAAGTTTGTATTATTGTCATCACAGAGAAAAGTTTCTCACACTGATGAACCTGCAATTAAACCACTTCTGTCAACCGCTCCTCAGAGTTTGAAAACTATTTTCACTTCCTTCTGATGAAGTTATCACAACCACTGGAGCCAAGGATGATTTGTTGTTTCAATTCATACAGAATGATGTCACAAATATTGTGAAACTGAATAAAAAACTTTAACATTAATCTATTTTTAATTTGAGTTCATTTTGCCATCCTGACTAGGACTCCAAGAACGAAGATATTTTTGAGTTTCAAGATATAAGCAGGAAATCATTTATTGTTGTTTTTTCAAGTCTGCTGTTTCTTCTTCCAGGAAATACTGATCTGTAGTTATATTTAAGAATACATAACTTTTCAGGGTTGTGAGAACAACTGCATGTGAAAGGTCAAATAGTATAAAAATAACTATGCACCTGATTACAATATTAAAAGGGGGAGCAAAATTAGCAGAATGATTACTGATTTTGACTGTAAAGCATAGAAAACTTGTAATGTTTGTGGAGTGGACGACCCTAGAATACAGACAGATGTGATAGATTCCACATGAGCTGTTTACAAAAACATAAAAATCTAAAACTCGGGAATAACGTACATGGGACCAGGAACAGGCTCAAAAGAAGTATAAACAACAAGAATTTTAGGTATAAAACTTTCTTTTTTGGGCTAATTTCAGCCCCATTTTAGTCTAGATTTTTGTTTTACCCAAAAATATTCACCTAGAAGCTCCCACACCTATTCCTGTATATCTTGTAGTCCTGAACAGTATATCATGCAAAAGATAAAGTTTGCACCCAAACTTTAAAAAATAGGAGACTGTTGCTCGAACTGCACCACTGATCAGGCGCTCATGAATGTAACAGTAACAAAAAAAAACATGTATTATAGCCGAAACTGGGGTCTTTTTTTATCTGAACCTGCTCATGCCTGGAGCCGTTTCTAGATGTTATTAGGATCAGGGTACACAGACACACAGGACAAAGAACCACACACACTTCCATTTCCTCTAATTAACCTAAGGTTAATTTAAAATGACTAGTTAATGTAACATAGATGTGTTTGTACCATGGGAGAAAGAAGAAAAGAAAAACAAAGAGTGCCCAGAAAACCTACAGAAAACAATCCACACAGGCAAGCCTACATAATGGAGATTCAAATGTTTTTATCAACAGAACAAACCATTACATGCTAAATCTTTTACACAACAGTGCAGACAGAACACAGCTACAAAAATGAAAGGTAGACCTTAGTGTATTTTTGTTTCTTTTTTTGCTTTTTAACACACACACACAAGCACATACAGTATTAATATTATTGATCAAATTTAAGGTAAAAGCATTTCTTAGCAACCTGTTTGAACTATTAATGTCGCTCAATAATTTTGTTGAATATTGAACATCTCATCTGAGTCATTCTCTGTAATTAGTCGTTACATGATAAAATATTCTCTCCTGTGGCTCAAGTATTTGGAATTTCTCATTTTTAACTAGAATATTGATTTAAAAAAAAAAATGTTGGCAGTTTGACTAAACAGAAATCTGTTCTCTTAGGGTCTCAGAGAGTTAGGTTCGAAAAAACAAAGAAAAGAATTAAAGGACTAGGATTCCCGGGAAGAGTGCATATCACCCGCTGCCTTAAAGGCCTCAAAAGTTAATCAGTTGGAGACATACATCCAATGGTTACTTTCTGAAAGTTTCAAATAAATCTGTCCAGTGGCTCATCATAAGTATGAAACAATGACAAAACTGGTAGCCAACTTGATAAAGTCAAATATGGGTACATGGGTACACACCTCCTTCCTCCCCTCAGCACAACAAACAAACAAACAAAAAAACCTGTGAACAAAGGGTGTAACATGTCTCCAGCCAAAATCTTTGAAGGTAATAAAAGGGCAAACCTGCCGGCGACATTCTGACGGCGGTATTGTCAGTGTTTACATGCCAGGTGTCGATAGTGTCACAGATTGCCAGCCCGGTGTTCTCAGCAAGGCTTCGGCTCGGTAAACAGACTTCAAAGGAGAGAGGTCTGTGCCGAAGCGGAGGAACGCACGAGTTCAGAAGCACATAATACCACCCACACTTATCCAGGTAAGCATGCACAGACCAGGCAGGGGAAGCATGCAGACTAATATGTTCTGTAGATATAGAGTGCTATACTGAATCCAACTAGCTTCAGATCTGGCTACTGTGAATAGGGGAAAAAAAAATCACAGAAAAACTGCATGTTTCTCAGAAAAATGGCCCCAGAAACGCCACACTGCTGCATGTGAAAGACAGACAGAATGAGTTGCTTTTGTGTCTGCACTACGAGGCAAAGATGTGAGTTTGTGTGCTCAGAATACAATATTTGTTTGTGAGATTTACCCCAATAGATTGCAGGGGTTGAGTACTGTTTAATTAGTGTGAACTTTTCAAATAATCCATTCTTAGCGAGTGTGGATCATAAAGGGGGAGGAACACAGGCAAAAGTTTTATTATTTTCTTGTTGCCTCGCAGTGCTTTAGCATCTTTCTTTAAATTTAGATTCTATTTCAATATTGTTTACACTGAGAGGCTGCTTCCCAAAGCTGCTAAAAAGAGCAAACAGGACAATGTTGCATGGCGTTGCAACAGTTTTTTTTTTAAATTATTAATAAGCGCAAATGAGTTTCAATTCCGTGTTGTCTTTGTACATTATAGGCCGATTGGAATTCCAATTGTATGCAATGTTTTATGAATCGTGAAGCCGGTAGCTTCTGGGGGAAATATTTCCGGCATCATAAAGAATCTGCTCATATATGCAGAGCGCTTGTGAAGACAAAGACGAGGAGTTTAGCGGATCTGTAAAGGCTTGATGTTTTAGGGAGTTTAAAGGTTTGCAAATCAAAATAACAGAGAGCGAGAGAGAGAGAGAAAGAAAAATCTCTCATCTCTTATGCAGCCAGTGTGGATGTGCCTTGAGATATGCGTTTTGCTGAGCCACTGTGGAGTGTTTGATTTCAAACCAATTTTTAGCTGATCATTATATTTTATTAAAAGCGTCTCAGTTCATTATATAAAAGCCCTCTCCGACGCTGGGAGAAAAGAAAAAAAAAAAAGGAAAAACTTGCATCTAAAGCCAGACTGACTGGGGGAGAGTAAGCCTTTAATAGAAATCAGAGTTTACACATTTATAAGCCAAACAAATAAATGCTACCACAAGAGCTGCCGTAGCTGTCAGACTAAATGTATTATTGCTGTGATATTACCCAGACGGAGGTTTAGTTCTTTTTTGCTCAGTTATTACACAGTTTTCTGCTCGTGTCTAGGTAGCTCTTCAGCTTGTGGCTTCTCTTTTTTTGCTAGATAAAGACGAGACAAAAGGCCTAGCAATAATTAAAGGCGTTTCATGTCAGGTTTAGACTCAGATCATGTTATGTTGTGAAAGGACTGCGTTAAAGCCATTTTGACTAATCTTTGTAAATCATCTCATCTACTACCACACTAAATTGTAACCCAGTATCTGTAAAACCTGTTCTGTGCAGGCCAAAATCGATAAGCTGTGGCGGCCATCTTCAATGGGGTTGACCCCAAAAGTTAATCAGTTGTAAATCTATAACCAATGGTTACTTTTGGAGAGGTTTATTAAAATCTGTCCTGTGGCTCACAAGATATTTTGCTAGCAGACAACACAGGGTTAACTCCAACAGTTAATGCCAAAGTTTTAGACAAAGTTGTCACATGATTTGTGTTATGAACCATGCTCAGACTCTACCACACTGAGTTTTAACTGATTATCTGTCAAACCATATTTGTGTTTGCTAAGATTTGCTGCAGTGGCCATTTTGAATCAAACGAACTCCAAAAGTAAATCAGTTGTAGATGCCCATCCATACTTTCATTAAAATCTGTTCAGTGATTCATGTGCTATGGACAAACCATTATCTCTCCACTTTTTGATGGTGGGCAATAATTATGGTCTCTGTTTCCAGAGAAAATCTCCACAGCATTTGTTGGTTATTGTGAAGCCAATCAGAAATCAACTAGTCTCACGAGGCCGTGCTTTCCAACTGGGATGCTCATCTGCACATCTGTAATATTCAATCATAACAGCACAACAGCAAATCACATCAGAGGCAGTGCATGTTGGATCATATTGTCTGATCCAATAGCATGCTCTAGAGTTGCTATCAATTACAACTTTGGCACCCAACTAATTTGTTCGAGGGCTGGATTGGTAATTTGATTCTGGGCTCGCTCACTTGATTTCCCTTACCCATTAATTTCATTTGCACTTGCCCATCAGCAGCACCGGCACATGTTGAGTCACCCACATCCCAGAGCTCATCTTAGCTCAGTCTTATTAATACCACGAGTCGTGGCAAGTGCCAGGCTGACACGCTCACAGCATGCAGGCTGCAGCTCTCATTTCGAGCCATCACAGCCTGCATCTCTCCTTCAGTGACTTGGAACCTCTTAACCCCACCACCCTTCACATCAGTCGCCGGATCAGAGCTCTGCTAAAGATGAATTCAGAATGTTGTCCTATCCTCTTTATATCATGCTTTCCAAATATTGCTTTTTTGGGAGTAAAAAATTTACATAATTGTAAACCTTTTTAAAAGGAATTATTGTAATTAATGTCAGACTTAATAGATTAAATGCCTTGTATTCATCAACAAAAAGTCAAAAGTAGCAAAACTTTAGCTTAACGCTAAAAGCATCAAATATTTGGTAATTGATAAAAGTAGCAAAAAGCTAGATAAAAGCTGCAGGTAGCAGAACAGAGGCTAAAAGAAGCAAAGGGCTGGTTAAATATTAAAAATAACAAAAGCCTGCAAAAAGCAGAATGGTAGCTAAAAAGAAAAGCAGCAAATGAAGAAAATTAGAAGTATGCTGAAGCAGATTTCAAAGACAACTGTTTTGACAGAACTCAAGAAATCCTAATGTATTTCTAAGGGGAAAATATTTGTAAATGAAGTTAAATATTTTAAATAGTATCAAATTTGATAAACTAAAGTCATGGCACCCATCTCTGAAATGAGCTGAATGTTTTGATGCTGTTTATGAACGACTAAAACAGTACAAACTATGCAGACATAGTTCAGTTGCAAAAAAAAACTAAGAAAAAAAAAATAACTGGAAAACACACAGTGAGTAGTAGATCTACATCCAGTAATTTATATTCTGACTGTTCCATTAAAATTTGTCCACTGGTTTATTAAATATTTCGCTAACATGACAGACAAAGAAATCCATGCACAAATATTGCCGTTTCACCTTTGGCAGCAACAATAAAAATGTATTTTTGGAAACGAATAATGCTAAACGTATGTTTCAGTTGGTATCATTTCAAGAGATTTAGTGATGCAAACCTAAACTGGTCACATGAAAAAAATCTTGATTTCACTATTTAACAATTTTCACAGGTCCTCAGCTTGGAGATTAACATGCTTGACAGCCAAATCTGTACAGCAGATCAGAGATTTTTATTTTTTGTCTGCTGAGAAAAAAAACTTATTAGAAAATGGTTCTTATCTGTTTGTCAAAGAACACAATTAAAAATATGACAAAAGATAGCTTCATTATTGAAATGCCTTTATTTGGAACTTACTGTGAATCTGATTGTCTACTAATCTGTGATCTGGAAAAAATAGATACAATTAACCTTTTATGGGAACATAGCAGCGTAACCCAGCCCCGCTTTAACCTACAGCAATGCAGTAATTAAATAAATAAATTTGCAGTTAAAAAGATATTTTGACAACTTTTTAATCAAGACGGAAGCACAAAAAATGAGAAAGTCTTTAAAATTGAGCTATAGAATATAGTGATATTCCTTAATGAGGACAAAGGACCTGCAATAACAAACTCACCCGTATCCCATTTGTATTGGTGAGCACAGTGAGAAGTATAATGTGCAAGAGACTTGTGTTATTGAAATTTTAACAAGGATAAATGGCAGAGACACACTGGAACCCTCTGGGGAATATTCCCCTTACTCATCGCTTGTGTTACAAGAATGTCTTTTCTTGCATCACTTAAATGAACTGGGCTGTAATTTGAATGCCTCTCAATATTTCATATCTCATAACACGTCTTTGAGTGAGTGTAATTTCTTTTCCATATGGACGCTTAGCAGTAAAGGGTGAATAATAAAGGAAACCCAAACAATTATGTGGCTTTAGTCATGCCTCGCTGGCCTTGGTAATGTCACTTGTCTGAGGGGGGAGTGTTCTGTCTTAGTTAGAAGCTTCGACACGTCAGGCCTTTGAATATCTTACCAAATTGTTTCTATATGGCCTAGAAGTTTTTTTTCTTCTGACCTATAGTTATTTCGCATTACACTTTCTTGTTCAGCTCCCAATTTCAAATCCACATCTGTTTAAATATAGAGATGCAATGCTAAAGCTTCCAGTCACATGTAACAATGTGTAAATTGTAATAGCCTTAAAAAAGCTGTATTTCTCACTTTTTTTTTTTTCTGTTTCTCTTTAATTTTGAAAGTTTTTCTCCAGTCAAGTGTGCGATCCCACCACCAATTCCCAAATTTCCTACCTCCCCAGGCAATTTGTCAGGTGCTCTTTCATAAATGGGGTTGAACAAAAGCACATTTGCGTGTATAATAGGAAGCAGTAATTAATGCCATCGATACACATCTGTAAGAATATTGACTGGGAGAAATGCGATTAGTTTTATCACATTTCAAAACTTGGAGTTAGTTTCAGAGCCCGTAACTCAGTTAGCGTGTGACTGTGGAGAGAGCGAGAGGGCTGCTCTTGCTCTGTGATTGATGAACGCACACTGGGCAGGCTATTAAAAAAGCTGCAGCGTATTCCATAGACAATGGCAATAAACATATTCAGGGTGCTGAATTCAAAATGACTTATTTAGGGAAAAAAATGCAATTTTTGCCCCAACCATAACCATAAACCTTAGATTAATGGGTAATGCTGCATGCACATTTAAATATGCTACTAAACAAACACACACACGCACATATATTCAGAATGCACATTTGTATTTACTGCCTTGTGTAGAAAATGTTCCTCATATCTTTTACTATCAGTGTGGCCTTAAGATGGTAATAATTATGGGAATCAAGCACATTTTATTAGGATGGTGTGACCATTTATTTAATTTGGTGACATTTCAAAATATTAGATTAGCTACATTGTTAACTTAGCTTAGCACAAAGAGTGGAAACATTAAATGAGTATTTTAATGCAGAACAGTAAAATGTGCCTACAAATAACTAAATTATATCTGGCTTGATTAATCAACACAAAAAGCCACAACAGTTTTACTGAATTTAGAAAGTCTAAGTATTGTTTCAGTTAGCTGTAGCCTCCTTTAATCAATAACAATAATATTAACGTACAGTGTAATAATAATAATAGTATTTGCATGAACCACTAGTAAAATGTAAATGTTGGAGTTGCTTTAAGACAACAATAGTCCAGTTTGGATATCTGCTCAAATCACATTAATAAGCTTGTTAGACCCACTTCCACTGGGGATTGTTGCCATCTTAAAACAACTCTAATCTTCAAACTTCATTGCCAATCAGGCAAATGTAATTATTTAAAACTTTACAGCTTTGTCAGTTTTGAATTATTGTGGCAAAAATCTTGTCAACTCCTTGCAGGAAGCGCACCATGGCTGCACCTGACAGCTCACCGTTGTTTTTATTTGTGCTTGCAAATAGGCAAAAAATTCAATACATATAGCCATGTAATGATGCATTTACAGGAATGTAATGGTCTATAATATCAAATGTTCGCTGCAAAGAGATTTTGGACATGGGGAATGTTTTGCAACAGCAGTAAACCACTTTAGTCTTTGGAGCATTCAGACGAGCTGTTAGCTTCCTGTCAAATCTAAACTCTATTTCTTCAAAACTCTATTTATCAAAAACCTTTCTACAGCAGGTAAGTTAATAATTGTTCAAAAAACTTTCCTCTAAACCCCACTTCAAAATGTATTAAATATTCATTTACCAGTGGCGTGTCCTGTGAAATTTCTCTGGGGAGATGATTGTTGTAATGATGACAAATATCATATGTCCAATGGTTACATGAATTTATTCATTTGATGGAAACTTCTTTAATGTTCTGAGTTGGTCCTGGAGGTCTGAACAGTTTCATTGCTATTTTTCTTCATAAACATGAAAAAAATAAGATAAGTTGGAAAATAAAGTTTTATATCAAAGTCAATGAGAGCGTCTGGGTGACCAACTTGGCCTCTATCACTCATGAAAGGGCTGGACTCCACGGAGAGCCTTAACACTGGTTGAACAGTAAAATGTGGGTGGGATATCTATCTACCAAGGAACATGATTTTTACCCCCATTCAGTTGCCTCTATGCCTGAATCATCCATGCCATTTGAAATATAAAGATCTTTCTATAACTAAAACTGACCACAGAGGAGGGGCTCATTTTGCAAATTTTCAAGTCAAGAGTGTGCACATGATGCGGAGAATGGCACAAGAGTTTACAAAAGTTAATACACTAGGTTGATATCAGTAATCAAAGGGAAAGTAAGATGTTTCTATAAAAGCCAACCTGGCAGGAGTTTAAACAGCAATCTCTGCTGAACATCTGCCCAGGTAAGGGTGATACAACAGTTTTAGTAAGTCTCTGTCCATCTGGATATTGAATTTGGACAGCTTTTTTTGCCTTGCAAAATGTGGGCCAGCAATGTTTTTTTTAAAACAGCTGATTCAGCAAAATACTTCCATCTTAAGACATTATTCTTCAAGAGTCTTTTAGCGAATATTATCATTCTCACTCTGATGAAAAAAATATGTTTTAGATCATTATGCCTTCAAATCAAATTAACTCATGATTCAGATCATGGGTTATTTTATATTATATAAAAAATGTTTTAAATATCAAATTATTCCTACAATAAAAACATTGGAAATCTGAGTCAATATTGTGCTTAAAGTTTTTCTGGCAAGTAGTGTAGTCTTGTTTCTAATTGTTAAATGGTTCATCATTTTACAAGGGAAAAAAATATCAGCTTCTTGGTTAAAAAGAAACATTTTTGGATGGATCGAGTAGAGCAGGTGATTAGCAATAATGCGGATGATATGCAAAGTGAGGAAGCTATTAGATGGGGAACGAAAGAGAGAGAGGCATGAAGAAATGTACGCTGTTACAAATGGATAATTTATAAATGTGCTGTTCATGCAGATATCTCCAGAGATGACAAAGTGCATGCATCTGCAGATTGTCAAAGATATGAGTTTAATAACAAAAAACAAGTGTTTTAGCCCTGCTCAAACACAGGCGTAAACATCTTGCGTGACAAACTACTTTGTGTTTTTTTTTTTCTGGTCTTGTCTCGGTGTCACATTATTTCACTCAACACAGTGAAACTCTCTGTACAAATGCTCATATATGACTCAAAGTGTGCATGGCTGTGCAGTGATTGGGCACAGGTGTTCCATTATTCAAAGTATCTCCTTGGGCTTTAGAGCTCTGACAGAGAACCAGATAAGACTTCTCGCCCAGCCTCCCCTCTTTCCTGCAATACCCCTCCTAACAGCAAAAATATTACTCGAGCTTCCCTGGGGAGAAGCAGGGGGGAACGTGATCTGGAAGAGAGGGGTGAATCCACCACAACAACAGCTGTTTCCAAATCACAACAACCTGGGGAAGGGTTGTGGGTTATATTTTATGGGTGGAAAGGGACCACGGATGTTCATTTATTTATCTCCGCAGTCAGCATTGAGGTGTATGTGCATGTGTGCTGTGACAAGATCTTACTTTTTACTTTTAAAGCCATATACCTAAGGTGAATAGTCCCAATAGTCCCTCCGTAGAGCACTGAGAATTATGCTACAACAAGAATTGTGCTCACATGATGAATATGTAAAAGTAATCAATTTTATGCGTCAAAATATTATAATGAATGAATGGAACATGGAAACTCTTATTGAGCTGGTACTTTCCTCTTCACTCAATTTCATAGATGCCACTTCATCCACGGGTACAATTACACTGAGAGCAATTTCATATTTCAAGTATGCAAATACCAATGCCGTGCAGCCGCAAACAGATTACATACAGAAAAGATCTGGGCTGCAGCGCAGAAATCTTTCTAAAGTGCCACAGTAGCTCAGTATTTTAAATCCAAATTAGCTCTCATGTGCATTTGAACACATTCATGCTCACACACACACACACATTCTAGGAGTGGAATTAGTCTAATGGTCCTCAGTAGAACCAGCTTCAAATACACATGCATCTGTTGGGGTAAATGTCAGGGCATGTACTGAAGCAGAATACAAACATGGTCATTAGCAGGTGGAGCAGGCCAATAAATGGTTATGACCTTGGATGTGTTGGTGTCTACTTTCTCTTTTGTTACAAGCTGTTATTAATTTTGTTTACCTCCTTATTCTCATGCAGAACAATAGTTCATCTGGAAGTTTTTTGTCCTCCTTGTTAGTAAAACTAGGAGCTGTAGCATCCGATCACTTGAAATAAACACAAGTTGAGGTATCTGCAAAAGGAAACTTCCGACTCATATTATTATGAAATTGAACTCCCTTCAGATTTTGAACTGAAAACATAATGTTGTTGCCTTGGTTTTTATCAATCTAAATAGAAAGATTTATGGTTGCAGACTGTGTTGTGTGTTTTGCATGACTGTACACAAATAAACACATTTACCAGTGGCATTAATATTTTTGTGTCATTTTAAAAAAAGCCTGTTTTGTTAAACTGATGATCTTGAACCGAGCTCAGCTCACTGAAGCAACATAAAACCTTTTTTATTTTTTTATTTTTTATTTTTACAGTGAACAGATGCTGCAAACCAAGAGGACAAACCATAAATGCTTCATGCAGAAAAGTTGCCAAACTTTCCTTTTGAAGGCAGGAAGTAGCTGTCTGCTGTGCTTTAATTGTGTGTCTCGGCTGTTACACACCCCATCCTGTATGTATTCTCCTGTACCCCTGCCTTAAACATTACTGCAATAAGTGAAGTCCCATTGGTTGTAACTGATCATCATACATGATGATGCATAAAAAACAAATTATGTCATACACTTATAATTTCCAACATGTGTTAGAAGACTTCTTATTAAAGGTTGACATTTAAATGTGAATTAGTTCATTTTTGGACTATGAATTTCGATTAGTTGTTTTTCAACAGTGAACATAAAAATGCGAGTTCTTGTTAACCTTCCTGTGGCCTTTGGGTCAAAATGACCTGAAGTTAGAAGGGCTTCTCTACTTTGCCTCTCTCTCTTTTGAGGGATTTAGGAGGGTTAAGTATGAACCTGCAAAACACTGGTTTAGGCAATCAACCACTAGTTACTTTGTGAACTTCAAAATTTAGTTTCTGGTGACATTTGTTTTGGTTGTCAGTTCTGTGCTTTTTAGGGCATCCATAAATGATTGCACACGATGCACATTCTGATTTTAGCATCATGTCATAAGTTTGATTAACGTCTAAATGTACTGCAGCTGAGCAGTAGCATCTATACTTTAGCTAACTTCTGAACCCTTTAATGACCACGTTGGGTGGAAATCATACAAATACCACGCTGTCTTCTTAGCTATTGTTTTTGTTCCTTATTCTTTATTAAAGCATTTTTATGTTGTCATCATTAGGTTTTTTATCTTACCTCCTATTTTAATTGTGAAGTCTGTGAAGTCCCTATGGGTATCCACAACATGCTGCCATCATTATAATGACAGTTTCCAACATTTGGAAGCTGCCGTTTCTTTTTATTCCTGCCATATTTGAAGATGTTTTCTGGATGAGAGATCTAAGAACTGTGCTGCACAACAACTTCCCACCAAGGGGATTCTCCGCCATTCTTCCCCTCTTATGTGGGTTTTCTCACTCTTATTAGCTTTTGTTGTCTGATTTTTCTTTTTTTTAACATTTTGCTATACCATCTGTCTATCCTATGTTCGTGATCATTTTGCCCACTCATAGCTTCCTCTGTCTCCACTTCACCCCTGGCACTTTCCATTTAGTTTCCAAAATCACAGGATGATATGCAAGTCTAAATCAATCTACCCCAATGTTCTTGGATGTTTGTCAAACAATCCTAGAACAACAGTATGATTTGTTCAGAGCCCAAATCTCAATACCCTTTTGGCATTGTTAAGGGAAGTCAGCGAAGACTGAGACAGACATGGAGAAAATATCCTATCAATCTCCAGGATATTAGCTGCAAGGCACTGGTTCATACTGCCAATGATGTAACCCTCTGCGCCAGCATGAGCAAGTGCCACAGTAAATTACTTCACATCATTCAGTGCTTTTATCTGATGATAACGCTCTGTGTGGGTTGTGTGATTTCAAGCTTAAGATTTTGTACTTGTGGCAACGGTAACATGGTGATTAAAAAGAGTGTGAGGGGGAGAGGGAATCAGAAAACAAAACTGTGTACTGAACTATAACTGTTCATGGCTCCTAACTCATTTAAAGGAGGATTTTTGTACACTTAAAGTGATAGTTGTAATTTTTTTTTTATATGGAGTTCTGTGTAAAGGTTATGAACATTACTGTGTTATGTTTTTGATGGGCTAATGAATGGCCTCAGTTTGGAGAAAAAGAGATCAATTCTGACTGGACTGATGAGCTAACAGCTAGCCAGAGCGAGGTCAAGACCAAAGTTGCTGTCATCTCAAAACAGCCTCAAAGGAAATAAATCATAGTATTACGCAGTTTTTCAGATCAAATGCAACAGTTTTGATGCAGTCAGGTGGGCACAGCTGGTAGAAATATAATATTTCTACAGTAATAGACATAATGCAAAATTAACAGTGTTGTAAATGTTTAGGAAATAGTGTTTACATGAAGCATTATTAAATATTTTAGACTGAAGCTGTTTTAAGATAGTAGCAATCAACACTGGTCTTAGCCCTGCTCAACCTAGATGTTAACTCGTCGACCTCATCAGAATTCATTTATATTTCTCCAAATTAAGGCTTTTCAAAGATCTGGAACTGGTAAAATATTGATGGTTTTTAACCTTCCCACAGATCTAAGCTATTGCTTTAAACCCACAATATTTTTTGGCAAAACGCCACACTTCATCATTTTATTCTTACTCCAAACCCAGTTGAATTTGTTCAATCTTTTTTTTTTGTTTTGTAGGCAGGTGGGATGTTTGGGTAAAGCTTTGTGGTATTCATGTGTGAGTGACATCATTTTCTTTTATGAGTAGAAAAAACAGAAGATGGTTCCCTAAAGTAAGAATAATGCTCATATTAATTGTAAAATAGGAGATTCCTGAATTTATTTGCTCAGTTTATCTAAAAAAAAACAGCATGTTTTGGAAATATTTACAGGTGTTTCCACTAATGCTTGCACCATAAACTCAAGGTTCCTCTTCCCTCATTACATTTTTTTTTTAACTTTTCCAGCAACACCTCCAGGCTTGTATTAGTGAAAAGCAGTTTCATTTCATCCAAGCTGGCCATGGATAAGTGGAATGTGTGGGTGGTGTGCATCATGGTGTACCTGTGCAGCCCATAAACTGTGGAGGCTGCTGGGTGATGGTGCCAGGCAGCTGACCGGAAGACAGAAGTCTCATCACACTCAGGTTTTGAAGATGAATCAAGATTCCTGAGCAATGCCACAAAATGAAGCAATCTTGAATAATATTTGGTTAGCTGAAATAAAATATAGAGAAAAAAAACGAGAGATGTGGGGTTGTCAGAGGGGGTTTCTGGATCTGGTTCCTGTCCAGTACCAGCTTGTATGCCAGACACACAGTGTACTCCAGCATAAATCTGCAACCCTCCAGCAACACTTAATAAGACTCTCGCTACCATTTACTGGCTACTAATTTTCTGTTGTCATGCCCCATTTAGCCTAAATGTATCACTAATTTCAAATTCTAACCAGATTGATGTAAGTACTGCACTGCAAACAGATGTTACACTAAGTAACTTGATCATTTACAGGCAATTACACATTTGTTTACTTACCATGTAACTTAAATGAGAGAGAAACAAGCAGTTGTTTGTGTTAGAGGGGAGATGGAATATTATTTTATGCAAAAAAAATAAAGAATAAATTATTTAACATATTTCTATTTAAATTACAGAGCCTAATTATAGGTCAGAGATGGTAATCACTTATTTACAAACAAAAGGGCTGCAAACAATTGGGTAAACTGGCTATACACCAAAATACTATATAGTAACAATCCTTTATTTTAAATATGGGTAAATAAAGTTCTCTATAAATATAAACTAAAAACTAATTATTATGGCGCATGTGTATGTGAGAGAAGAGGGATTTGGGGTAAAAATAGTGGTTCTTTTATTATGGCTTTTAAAAATTAAAGGAAGAATTAACATTTTGTGTAAAGATTTTTGTATCCATGCAAAAAAAAGACAAATAATTCTCAAATAATCTTTCTTGCAGCTCCATATTCTCTTATGTTCACTAGGTTGCAACAAACTTTGTCTGTCTGCTGAGTGCTGCAGCCAGCAGGTACTTTTCAGTTAGTTTTTACAAACAGCACAGATACTGTATTTTGTATTTTATGCCATTGGGTTAAAGCAAAATTGTAAATTATTGCAAGGTGCTGAATTGACAAGTATGTAGGTATTATAGATGAATAAAATCACCTTTATTTTTTGTTTCACTCTCTATTGGTTCTTAGCACTTTGGTAGGTTGAAGGTTTTATTTAGTTGTTTCTCTGTTGCCATGAAAACAAAATTTGGCCCTCATCACCAGCAGGTTTACTTAATAATTAATTGTTAGGAATATAAGTATATAAACTACAGAATGTGGGATCTATACAGTATGCTTCATGGTTGTGATTGAATAGTTCAAATTACTTGTAGGCTTGCATCAAATAAACACCATTAAAAGGTGATTAATGAAAGTTATTAAACATTTTTAAAGAGCATCCTTTTTAATAACATACATTTTACCAGTAGTAATATTTTATAAAGTTTTAGATTGTCATTAATTTTTGTCACACATTCTTTGGTCATTTGCAAGTAGAAATAGTGGCAGCATCAGCTAACTTCAGCATTTCTAATGCAGCCAAGATGATATGTGCTCATAGGCTTTCAATAGAGCCCAACTTCAGAAGATCTGAACTACCTAATTAAAACTTTCATTAAAAAGAAAATCAACGCCTCTAGCAACTGAAAACAGATTTTGGTTTTAGCAACAATTTTCCAGTTTGTTTAGCAATCTTCGTGAGAAATGCAATTTTATAAAATCCCAGTTAGTTTTGATCAAAATCACAGAGTGGACAGAAAGAATGAATCTCCAATTTGTTTCCTCTGCCTGCTGCCGTTTCATCTCCAGCAACACCATGTTTACTGACCTGGCAACATGTCATGTTGTGTCAAGTCCTCAGTCCTAAGACGAGTTGCTTGAACAGAAAGGTCAGAAAAGCATGCTCATAAAGGGATGTGGACAGCTTTTAGCCTTTGGCATTGCTTTAATCAAAGCCAAATGCAGTTGCAGACAGAAAACACTTGTGATTTACTCAAGCAACAGTGAACACTGTCTCTGAGTAAGACCTGTAGGATCTGAGTCGGCGAGGGCACTGACTAAGAAATCCTAACATTTCCTCAGAGGTAAGAGGTGCCCGTGTGTGTGTGTGTGTGTGTGTGTGTGTGTGTGAGCTGTTTGTGTGGTGACTCCACGCTCTTGGCTGTTTTCCTCTTGACTTTGTCGGAAACATGTTGCATGAAGCAATGCACCTGCAAGTCATGGTGTTAAGTCACTGGTGTTGTGCACTTCACAGCCCATGGTTAACCAGATATAATCCTTATCTCACAGAGAACAGCTTCATAACCAAGAAATAGCCTCCTCTGGTTCCCAAATGCATTTCCAACTTCTCACTATATTTAAAACTACTGTAAAAACAGCATAAGGTGTGTGTACAACAACTATTCATTATTGTGTCCGCCATAAACGTATGCAATCATGTAATTGCTTGTGTCTGCGTACATATGGCCATTTGTCTGTTTGTGTTGGCAAAATATCTCTAGAACCACTTTTGGACCCAACCTATTTTAAGATGGCCACTGCAGCTAACCACCCGTAGCAAACACTAACTTTGTCAAATTTACAGATATTCAGCTATTCTTTGGTGTGATAGTAGCTGAGAGTCATCCCCATCACAAACTTTGAGCACTAACAGATTATGCAAGAGTTTTATTTAAAACTATAACATGCAAATCACCAGGCAACATGCATTCTTTCAAGGAATACTAGTTTCATTTTTTTTAAATCTAATTACAGAAATAAAAGCATTTTTCTTTAACTCTACAGCAACAACAATCTAGGAAGATTGTTTTGAGGAATGTGTGTGAGCAGCGAGCGACCCATTTGTGAAAGCTCCTCCATCATGATGAGAATCAGCCCACACAGCTCCAAATTGCTGATGAGCTTATTTTTAGTTGAGGGGCTGCCCCAGTGACTGTTGTTTTTACATGTGGGACTGACAGAAAATGTAGAGCAGATTTCCCTGCTAATACTTGTACAGCAAGCCTTCCTGCTCCGTAATTAACCAATTAACAAGCAACATGCCCCACCAACATCACACCTGATTCAGTTTGCAATCACAGGAATGCTCGTCTGCAAAGTTTTAATTGTGCCCGAGGCAATAACTTACTGTTTGTAATCACATTCTCTCCCTCCCAATATTGCACCACGGCGCGTTTGGGGAGGAAAAAACTTACTGGCGCAAGCTAATTCGGCAAACCTCTATGTTGGAGGTGAGCACCGTGCACACACGATGCACATTAGCAGTAGTGCTTAGGGTTTTGCTGAACAACAAAATAAGAGTTAATATGCTTCTCAAATTATTTACACGTTGCGCATTTAAGGCCTCAGATGAGAGGTGAGTGGCAAGCAGGGGGAGCTTTCATCCAGCATGTCCCCCTCGTGGCAAGATTTTGTTGAGACCACAAAATGCAGACAAAGTAGAAACTCCCTGCATGTATAATTATCGCCCGCCAATAACGGCGAAGGTAGAGGCGTAGTGATAATGTTTTTGCCTGTGTCTGTGTGTGGGTGAGAGTATGTTTGTTTGACTGTACCTTTAGTAAAATAATGAACCATTGAATGGATTTTAATGAAACCCAAAAAGCAATCACTGGATGAACATCTACAAATAAATATATTTTGGAGTCAACCCAATTCAAGATGGCTGCCACAGCCAACTGACTTACGAAACACTAAAAATGGTATAACTCAGTCTATTTAACATACATTGAGCTTAAATTAGTTGCAGTAGTAGCTGAGAATCATACTCTGAACACACAGCTTGCAACTTTTAACATTGACTTCAGCTCTGTTTATTTGTTGTTAAAATATTTCATAAACCACTGGTTTGATTTTAATGAAAGTCACAGAAAATAATCACTGGATGTACGTCTACAACAGATTAAAGGTTGGTCTTACCCCAATTCAAGGTAGTTGCCACAGCTAATCAACATTTACCAATATAAAAATGGCTGCAGCTCAGTCAGTTTCACAGATATTTTTCTAATATTTGCTGTGGTAGTAGCTGAGAGTGATACTCAACACATACTCAGAGTATAACAAACATTGGCACTAAATGTTACAGTCAACACTGTCTTCTGTTAGCAAATTATCTGGTGAACCATTGGATGAATTTTAATGAAACTTTCAGCAAGTAATCATAAGATATTTTTCTACAACTGATTGACATCTGGAGTCAACCCAATTCAAGATGTCTGCCATACCTAATATACATTTGCTAACACAAAAATAGCTATAACTTACCCAAAATTACAAATAACAGTTATAACTTATGTTCTAATAGTTGAGAGTCCCCTCAGCACAATATACAAGCATTAACACATCCTGCAAGATGTGGCCATTTTGAATTAAAACTGTCTTTAAATGCATAACGTGATATGCATTCCTTCAAGGAATGCTAGGCCTTTAATTTCATGTGATATGAGGACAATGCTTGAGCATGGCAAGGGAGACAAGTTTTGACTCAAGCACCTGTACGGTGAGCACGCCTGGTGAAGGTGAGCTGTGTGCCAGAGCCAATCATTGTTCAGGAGGCAGAGATGAATCACTAAGCTGTCATGTGTCTGTTTCACATTCTGACTGTTGGGAAGCAAATTATAGGTGACTTAATGTTTCATTTTTTTTCTGTACTTTCTGGTGCACTGCCAGGCCATACACTGAGCTGAAAGGCAGAAATATGGTCTGTCAGATGGAGGCTGCCACTAATTGTTCATCTCAAACCCATGCATTTTTTTTCCTTCAGGAGACCAGAACCACCCACCACTTTTAAAAATACATGGTTGACACTATTCACAACAATAGACTTAAAGCAATTACAAGAGTCATGCATTCTAATATGATAGGCAGAGAAGAGACTGGGATTAGCTTTGCGCTCTCGTTGTCTCTCACAGACACACACACACACTTACACACAAACAGCAAAACACAAACAATCTAGGGCAGCTATTCCAAATCCAATTGTTGTGAACATGAAGCCAGCTAGTTTCAGGCAGTGGGGTGAGTTTGGCCCACACATACCAATTAGGCATGTTTCCAAAGCAATACAGCACAATGCTGCCCGGAGGACTGCAGCAGAACAAGACTTTGATTTCCCTCAATGTGATAGTAATTTCATATTCGTCTGAAAAGTAACACGAGGCTTGAGTCCCGAGATGAGCAGCTAAGGCCAATTCTTTCCTGGTCATTTACATGCAATTTCTGAAACAAATAAATAAGTTTGAGGAAGAATTAGAATATACATGCTTTGATACATCCTCTGACAAGAAGAATACCTCTTTCATCAGACCCATGGCATCCTCCTTTAGCGTCATCAGACACTTGCTTTTGATCGGTTATTGTCTCTTACTCTTTGCTACCAACAGCCCCCCTTCATCCCACATGTCTGAGCATAATGGTTGCATCTGGGATAGAAAATCAAGGCCATAACTGAGAATGCAGCCTGTGGTCTTCACGCCGACTAAACGCTGTCGAGTCCCACCGCAGCACATCAGACAGATTGAGGAATAGGGAGGGAGGAGGCGAGTAATGAGAGCCAGGAGATTTACTCTATTTAAATGGAGTGCAGGATTGTTTACCTTCTTTCTTAGCTACTTGTTATGTTGGGTGGCAGACTGCTAATGAGAGGAGGTGTCGTTCCTTTGCCACATTTTTTTATCCTTTAGGTTTTTATGCCATGTGTGAGACATGTATCTTTATTCATGCTTTATCTTTTAAAATTATAGTTCAGAGCCTTTTAAGTAGGTTTCTGTAGAAAGGTTATGAACAGTTAGCATCTTACTTGTTGTAGATAGCTTTTTGAATTACCTCAGCTTAGAGAAACTATTTATTTTAGTTCATGTAAGTCCTATCTTCATGTATTTATAACATCTTACTTAGACTACCTCAAAGCCTTATATAATGGCTTAAATCAGTCATCTCTTCATCACCTACAAATGGTCCAAATACAGCAGCTTGCCTACTGACAGGTAAAAGACGATGCAACCACATTACTCTAATACTTGCCACTTTACACTGTTATTTTAACAAGAATCCAGAATTTTCTGCCAGAATAATCTTGTTGTGCTTAACTGACAATGATGCTATGATGCTTGCACAAATCACTAAAAATATCTTGTAACTGGATTTATTTTAACCCTCCCATGGCCTTTGGGTCAAATGAACTCAAAGTTACAAGGGCTTCAGGAGGGTTAAGCAGTAGTACACGTTGGTCTTAGTATTGCTCAGACGAGCCACTAGCTGGTCAAGGTGGTCAGAATTAAACTCTATTTCTCCAAATGGAGGTTGCTAGAAGAGCTATCTACAACAGGTAAGCTATTGCCTGCTCATAAGCTTTCACAGAGCCCCACTTCAAAAGATCCTAACTATCTCTTTAAGTCTCTTTTGCTCTCGACATAAAAAAGCAATCATATATTTAGTGTTTGGAGTAGCAGCAGGAGCAGCCAGACAGTCTATTTACTCAGTACTTACTGTATTTCAGTGTAAGACGTGTGGGAGAGCCTATTGTTAGAGTAAATCTTCACCCTCTCATCTGAATCATTGCGAATGCTCTGGCATTTGTCACACGGGAGGGGAGGGGAAAAACCAAAGTAGCCCAAAGAGAGCAGAGGTGTTACAGTATGGAGGCGGCCATATTAGCAGAGATATTGTTCGGGATTATGTGCCCCTTCAACCCAAGCCAAGAGTTTGTCAGCAGAAGTGCAGATATGGCTCTATCAATAATCCATGGCATTGTGTATTTCCCAACTGATGCCATTATACGGCTGGGGGATGACAGCACTCACCAACTCCATCATCTTATCCACAGGGACCAGGATCTCATAAAGCGCCCTCAACATAGACATCTCATATAACGGGTAATAACTCCAGCCAGTTAATACAGGGGAATTATCAGTGAGAAGAGCAGTGAACCAAGCAAAAACCGGGTCGGCCATCGCTGTTACAGTCAGAAAGCGAGGAGCAAGAGACGGGGAAAAGAGGGGGAGGGACAAAAAACAAACAAAAAAAAGAGAATGAGAGAGAGGGCAGGAAAAGAGCGAGTGAGATAAAAAAGGAGAGAAGTCGCAGGAGGAGGAAAACATACACAGTTGTGTTAAAAAAAATAGAGGCAGAGTTGGTGGGCAGTACGAAAGACAAATTAAGAAATTATTTTACTAAATGCAATATGAATTGTCACTGTATGGATCATTATTTCATGTACACATAATTAAAAGTCTTCACATAGGTTTAGTTTTTTTTCAGTTGTACCAATGCAGTGAAATGGAAGGTGCCTTTGTTAAAGACTCTGTAATGAAAAGCTTACACCAGTAATCCCTCTAATCCTCATCAAAGCTGTTTGTAATTGTTTTCATCAGAGTAACATTCAAAGATGATAGTACTGTGTACTCACTGTGCCCGAGCACAGAGCAATGGCACCAGAGGCTGAAGTTCACAAATGACTGACACTATTTAAACGACACAAATTTTTAACAAGTGCCTTCATGAAAACATTAATCATGTTTTGTTAGTGGATATTGTGTAGGGACAGGAAGTAATATCTGTAATAACTGGAAGTTGTGCACAAACCTGCAAAAGGCCTTTTCTGAGAGAGATACATAAAAAAACAAAAACACAGAAATGTTGAATTGTTTCATATTACAAATCATGCCCTTCGTGTTTTACATCATTAGCAATTTTACTTATTTTGATCATGGTTTTTTTTTTCGTTTTAATTTGATCATTATCACCTGTGTTATGCTGTGTGTTTGCTTGGGTCTGTGTGTGAATGTGTCTGTCTGTTAGCAAAATATCACATAAACCACTGCACAAATGAAACATGCAAAATCTAATCATTTCATGGACATCTACAACTGATTAACTTTTGGAGTCAATCTGATTCAGCCTGGTTGCCAAATCCAATTGATCTTAAAATATACAAAAATGCCTATAACTCTGTCAGCTTTACAGATATTGAGCTAAAATTTTATGTGGTAGTAGTTGAGAGTCATTAACAACACATATGCTGACAGTGACATTTTTTCACTTAATGCTCAGCCTTTAATTTTATAACTGATTATGTTTCTTTCTGGGATGCATCATTACTGAGTTACTTTGCATCAGGACAACTGGGCCAGTTCAGTGTCTCTCCATACTGAATCAGGCACCTGTCAGTCCTCTCAACTATACAAATGGCAGGTGAAAATGTTTTGGCACCTCAGTCTTTTGAACTGTGTAGCCCTCTGGTGTCATATAACAGTGTGCAGGGCAGTTAAACAGATGCTAATGGACATTCAACAAAACCTAAACCTGTAGCCAGTTGTCCTCAACATATAGTGGCTTTGTTGCAAGACAAATCACTTGGGGAGCCTAGAAAATGGAGGAGAGGCTTGTTGCAGAAGAAGAAATTGTGCTTTCATGTGGTTAAAGGTACTCATTGCAAACTACAAAATAAAATATGAAAAGGTCATTCTGAACATTATTAAATGGTGAAGTTTGAAAGAGTTTGGTCCAGTAGTTTTCCAGATATATAATAAACAATTCGGAGATATGGGCGCACACTCAGTGTAGACAAAACACTTGGCCAAATCTGCCAAAAACCACATTACAGCTTTAGTCATGTGACTAACCTACAATAGGCTGACTTCAGTTGGTTATATTTTCTAGATAAAAATAAAATGCACCCTTTTTTCAAGTCAATTTAGAATATTTGAAAAACATGTCTGCATGGTTTGCTCAACAAAATTAGGTGTAAATACATACCAGTACATCAGAATTGTCAGACTTCTCAATCCCAGATGGCTCCTTCATGCATACTGCCATTGTTCACCGATTTTTGGTTGTTTCTATAGGTAAACAAACACATGTGGTAGCTGCACTGCAGTAAGTGCCTTCAATGTAATAAACAGTACATTTTAACCAAAGCACTCACATTTTCCTAAACCAAACCCCATGATTTTGGTGCTTAAACCTAGCTAAACAAAGGGAGAGAATAAGAAATAAAAATGTAATAAAGATACCACACAAGCAATACACTGAAGTCTCATGAGGAAAAGTTCTGCTTCATTTCCTCTCAGCTTTTCAAACTTTCAAATGTTTTCTTTTTCATTATGTCTCAGTGGCTCGACCTGACTCAACACCCACAACAAAAAAAGAAGTTAAAGGCAAATAATAATGCACCAATAAAGTACATGTTAATCACCATCATGCATGTAAAAAAGTGACAATAATAGGGGCTTCAGGGACTGCAAGGGCTCCATAGTCAGTTGATAATTGGAACATATTTGTACTACGTTACAACTGCACAAATATATGTAATAAATCTCCAAAAACCAACAATATTTACTCTGTTATTTAGAGCTGCAGGAAAACTGGAACCTGTCACATTTACACCAGTATACACCCTGGACAGGTCACTAGTTCATAGCAGTTTCCCTAATTTATTTATAAATGAACACAATCTGAGCAGCATTACATCTGATAAAGTATTTGTCAAATCGGTATTCTGAAAACATAATCTCAAGGAGACTGGGCTGAGATCCCCTAAGAGAATAAACCTTATTACATGGTATCAGTATGAAGGACTCATCCTAAACAGCTTAAATAAAACCTGAGGGGGCAAGTGCTTTGGAAAAGCAAAAACTGAACTTTTAATGTATACTCTGACCAGCACAAAGAATAGTAATAACAAATAGACAAAGGCTGGTGTAGTTACCCCCTGAACACTACGGCCCTTAGGGTCAGTAAGCATATTTGCTCATTCAAACCCTGTGAAGAGCAGTACAAGGATTGGCAAAGGCCAATCACATTGGCCCTGAAAAAAAATCTATTTTTAAAGCAGAAGGAGGACAGAAACATAACCAGTCTAGTTTTAATATTGTGGGATATATGATTAGCAAGAGACTTGTGTCCATCCCACAGATGTTTACTGTGCCTTCGATAGCACATGGTGGGTGGAGGATATTTTTATTTGGAAAAATTTTCAAAGTAAACCCTCGTCTTATAACATTTACCCTACAACCATCATAAATATTTTTAAGAGTAGTGAAACAAAAGATGTTATGCAGCACAAAGATATTATTATATGTAGCAGAAGACTGTAAAAAAAGAAATGATTTCAGAAAGAGTTAGGATGAGATTTAAGCCAAGCAAATTAGTGTGAGGTTGCACATCAGAAACAGAGCCAGTGATAATGTTCAGTTCTAAAGGCAAAATTCTAAAATTGTAGCAACTCAGTTGGCACAACTAAGTAATTTCAACACTGACCAAGATTAGCATAATTTAGCATTGTGTCAAAAAAAGTGATAGCAATCAGCAGCTTAAAAATATAACAATGCTAGTTTCATGAACCTACAAATAGGGTCTTTTAATTATTTACTTCTACATAGTTACTTGTTAAATTAAAATGTTGTAAATTGGTTCCAAACTAATTGTCAGGCTTATTTAAATAAACCCATTCAATTTGTGAGGAAGTCTCCAAAATATGTAAAAATGTTTTTTTAATTTTCTTGCGTGAGTTGCAGAGGCTTGCAGTCTAGTTGCTTGAATTTTGACTATGTTTAAAAACGTGTGCAAGAAATCTCTAAAAAATAGTTGCATAGTTGATCTTGGCATCTCAAACCCTTCTCAGTTTAGTTTCTGTTATTCTAGAGGGTTAGATGTGCATTTTCACACCTGCACAAGAGCTTTCTTTTTAACAGAAAGCATCCAAGGCAGCAGCCTGCGTAATTCACAGCTGCAAGGCTTGCTGGGCGCTAGGTTGCAAACACCTTGAGACTACAAGTGAGAATCTGTCTGCTTTCTTGCAATTTTCTGACAGTTTAGAGTCTCCAACTAGTCTCCAACAGTTGCAGCCCAGTTAGATACCAGCTAGATTTTGAAAAATGAAACACCTGGTTAAGGTTTGTGAGTTTGATTAAATGCAACACTTGCATAACATGAACATTAAAGGGCAAATTATATTTTTGCATTCATCATTCATGACCAAGTTGTAACACCAACATAGCACGGTTTCATTTCCATTTTAAACCTACAACACTCCCTGCAGTCATGCTCTTAAACAATAGGTGGCACTACAGAAAAAACATACACAACACAACACAACACAACAGGACTGGCAATATGATAATTATAAGATAAGTATAGTCTTCATGGATAAATGTAACAACACAATTTCATCTTTTAGGTGGTTTTGTTTTTAGTTTTTGTAACATTTGTATTAATCACACCATCAAAAGCTTTATTTGGTCATACAGATACCTGTAGAAACAAACACTTTTGCTGAGTTTTTTTTTTGTTGCTTTCCTATTTTACAGTGCACGACTTATGTAGCACGCAACAAGCTACAAGACTGGAAAATGCACAGCCAGTTGAAATTGTCCAAAAAAATCACCTTGTCAGGTCAGTTTTAACATGAAGGTGGAGAATGGCAGATATGAACATTGCTCACAAACCACCATTATGTGATGATGTGGTAGCTGACAAACCGGGCTATTTTTGTCTCAGGGGTGTACAAATTATATATCACAAAAAGCAAACAACAAAACCAAAAAAAACCAAACATGTTCAAACCACATTAAATGGCTGCCTAACGCTCAGGAGATTACTTTGTGTCCATGCTGTGATGGTGTACTCCTGTGTCATTTGCTTATGGATGTTTTAGTGCTCGGACATGTGTAAGTACCCTTGTCATCTTTCTTCCGTGTCATTGCCCATTGAATTCTAAGCATTCAATAATAAGCATCTGGCCTCAACCCTTTATCAAGCCTTTTACTCTTAAACATGGGTGAGTGCCAGCCACAAGTGCAATTAGGCAGTGAGGGGGACAGGAGGGAGAAAATAAATATATAATGGTGCCACCCACCAAGCAAAGATAGTCAGTGTTTGCATTTCAGGGGACAATAAAGAGGGCCATCTGTTCCTGTCATTCGTGCTTTGTTTTCCTCAGCGGGCCACTCACTTTAGAACACCACTTCAAGGCCTTCCTACACTTAACATTTTCTATAGACGAAATCCCCTTACACTTCCACCCCAGACATATACGTACAGTACTGCTGACCCTTAGCCTTTATAAGCTGCAATATAAAAATATAGGCCCAAAAAGCTTTTTGTACTTTGGTTGTTTGGCAGTAAAATCCTGATAATAAAAAAGCGGAAAAAAAGAAGATACTGAGGCAGACATGGCTTTGAATAATTTCTCTGGCCTTGTCACTTTAGTTGGCATCAGTGGTAGCATGACAAACATTGCCAAATGTTTTCTTTTCATTCATCCTGCAGTATGAGAGGAAATGAGAGAGAGAGAAAGTCTTAACCAAGGAGAAATTCTGCAATATTGGCTTCAGAAATGAATGGCTCCTGGGGGACATATCTACAGAGCTCCCATTTTCTCTTCTTAGCACGTCTGGATTGAGTAGTATGCGGGTTTTGAGCTATCTTTTGATCCAGTTATGAGGTACGGTGCATAGTTATGGAAATTGTTTTTATTCAGTTAAAATGAGACAATTCTAACTTTAAAGTTAACTTTTAGAGCTTTTTTATTAAAGTTTTTTGACCTATTTTCTGTCTTAAAAATGGCTACTAAAGACTGATTAGATGTTTGATAAAGCTTTTTCTATCTGCATAACAAATATTTACTTGGAGACAGCAGCTGGCTAGCTTATCTTAGTGTAAAGACTGTAAACACAAGGAAATTATCTTTAACCCAATGTGAGCTACAGCCTCAATGCACAAGTGTAAACAGATTTTTCTATGTGAGGGTTGCATTTTGTTGGCTAGTGGATCATTTAAAACCATGTACCAGCTATTCTCAGTCTAGAAACATATGCTGACAGAAGACCAAGTTCACTGACTGACATGACTGTGGCAGTGACAAGATCATGGAAACAACAAAACGCAGATGTGATCCTCGCAGTGTGAAGCAATATCTGATATCTTTGTTTGATCTTTATGACACATTCGATTTTGCTGTGACAAGAATTTGTACAGTATGACATGAGTTTTACTAAGTTTTAAATATTGTGCTCATAATATGACATGCACAAGTCCTTTATGATTTGTCAAAATTGCAGTGTGAGCCAGCCATTAGATAGAGAACATCACATTGGCAAATGATAAGCATTATTTGGCAGTGAGAATGAAAGCAGTTCATTCTTGTTGGATCAGACCTACATTTTACAAATATATGCATACAGCTTGGTAAAGGTTTTATCCCACTGAGCTGCAAACGTTAGCAACTAGTTGGTGAACAACACTTCTGAGGGAGTTTGCAAAATGTCTCAAAATGTTTGTGAAGGTTCTCAATTGTCTATCATGAATTGCAGAGGCTTGCAGCTTTGTCACTTGAATTCTAAACATGTTCAAAACATTTGTGCAGCAAATTTTCTGTCAAAATAGTCAGAGTTGATGTGCACATCTTCATCTCATCTCAATTTAGTATCCATAACAGTAAAGCACTAAAGCTGTGTTTTGACCCCTGCATCAGAGCTTTGTAATGACATAAAACATTCAAGGCCACAGCCTTAAATGGGCAGTTCTAAAAATCAAGCCAGTGATAAATGATAATTTTTAAAAAACAGGCCCAAATCTGCCTACCTTCATTTTAAAAGTGTACTGGAGTGGATTAAATCATAAACATGGCAGAAGCTGCCAAGGTGGACAGAAAATGGGTCATGGTGGGTACAATGTGGGTAGAGGTGGGCAACAAAATAATGTGCATGACCTAGAATACAGTTTTTGAAGTCAAGCACATGAATATAGGCAGAGATTTTCAAAAACTGACAACTCAAAATGTGATTACACAGCTCGCTGGTCACTCGGTTGCAAACACTCAGAATTCAGTGAGGTTGCAATGGAAAATTTGCCCATTTTCTCAAAATTCTGAGTCACCAACTAGTTTCCAACTCTTGCAGTGAGATACTACACTAAATCAACACACTTAAATACATCAGTCAGCATGTGCACATGTAATACTGACCCATGTAAAGATATCTAAACTTGTAAAAATGGATTTGATAAATCTTCCCATTGTTTCGTTTCTCCAGTTTTCGTACGAAACTAAACTAACCATCTGCTGGTTGGAGCTTTAAACACAACATATAAATATCAGTTTTTGTAAGTATATGGCTTTAACATAACACATTTATCACATACAAACACAATAGATAGGTATAGCTCAGTAATGTGAGAGTATTCCCATGATGAATCAGTAAACCATAGATAGGAGCTAGATTATTTGTTTCATTTAAGACACTAGCATTAGACTTTTAGCATACAACATGGTATATAAATGGATGTGAAGAATATTCATTTTGTTTCAGACATTCTAAGAAAGACAACAGTCACAAGCAATATCTTCTCACCGGTGGTCTGACTGACTGCAAGATTTCCAGGTGCATTTCCATCACAGTCAGCAAGGTTAAACTCCAGAGAAATTAAACAAATTGCTCCTTTAATGCAGAGTAAAACAAATGGAGAACTTTAGTGCACATGTGGAACCCTCTTGGGTTCTAATTATGTAAAACTATAGACATCAGAAGGCAGTGAATTCTTTAATGAGCACTTGAGAGAACAAAGGGAATTTAAGTGCATGTTAATAAGAGAGGCGAGACAACAGGAGAAGGCAAAATGCCACAGAAAGAATTGCTGCACATTAAATACAGGCATTTGCTTTTTTTTACCACCACCAAGCAGCTTCTGACAGATACAAGGTGTAACAGAGGTGTATTTTAGAGGAATCTACAGTGATTTTGTGTCATTTAGAATGAGCATGCAGCTTAAAGTTGACTGTAAGTCATTCTCCTGATGAATATGTTTGCAATTGATATAACAAATACAGATCAATAGACTGTCAGATTTTGTTATTGATGCAGAAAGAGATGATCTCTTTGGAGATTTCTCACTATACCCTGCAATCATTAAACTAATCTGTCCCTGTTGCTCAATGTGCGATAGGTATGTTAAACCTGTCGGAGCTCAGTGTTGCCTTTAGGTTTATGTGATGTCAGAGAAACAGCATCATTTGGATTTACTTTTAATCAACAGTGTTCTGTGCGAGTATTTGTATTACTTTGCTTCACTGAAAGTCATAAATGTATGCCAAAGCAAAGTAAAATGACAAATAAATGAATAAATTTGGTATGGACACTGGAAGTCAAAATTTAAACAGGTTGCTGATAATTTAAGACATTTGGATTTAAAACTTAGTGTTAAGCAGACGGAACAATTATAGTTCATCGTTTAATGTTCTTTGTGTGCTGTTTACTGCCTCCACATTCAGATGTGTTAAAGTAAGCCTGAATGACTGGTGGAAGTTGGTGAAATGTGTTCCTTCTTAGATAGTTTGTACCATCATTAAAGAATAGTGAGTGTCTATCCAGAGTCATAGTCGATCTTGTCATCTGTTTAGATTGCATTCTGAGCCAGAAGGCAAAAACAAAAGGAAAAACTGTCGATAGAAGACTACGCCAGGAAAACAGTACATTTTATGAAAAGAAAACAAAAATAGTCACCGAGAAACATCACACAGTAAACAGAGTCTGTAAATCTGTGTGGAAAATTCTGCATATAAAAAGAACCTAGGTGTAAATGGATCCTTATTAAAACAGACCTGTTCATCTCCCATCACTGCAAGTTAATGCGTATGTGAAAATGGAGTTTGTAGAAGGAATGCAAAGATCAATCCTTTCAAAAATATGATAAAAATTAAAGCTATGAAGACGACCCATAACGTCTCAAAAGCAGTGATAGTTGACTCATTGGAAATGATTTCTAATACATGCACTCACATATAATTTTATATATACAAGCTTCAGAAATACGCAGAATTTAAGATGAATGCAATGGAAAATCCACTAATTTTCTCTCAATTTTGAGTTGCCTAATAGTCTCCGACAGCCACAGCCCAGTGAGATACCACCTTTAATATTCACATGTTAATCTTTTTATTGGCCTACTGCACTGCGCTTGTGAACATGTTTTTTTGTTGTGCTGAAAAAAGCTTTCCTTGTTTTTACTCACATATTTTAAAACTGTGAACTGGACTGATGCTCATTTAATAAAAACTGTCTTTTTTTTAACTTCTCCTCCAACAGCAAAATTAAAACTGAAATGGAAAAAAAAGAGGCTCTGGGAGTATTTTATCTTACTCTATTCAAATTTCAGTGCAACATCTTTGATTTCTATGACCCAAAGTGAGGTAAGCCTCAGGGCGGTGACAGACTGTCAGCCCTCCCCTGGGGGCAGGAGCTGAACTCTTCAGCTCCCTAATGATGTGCCTGTCTTTTGAACGAAGAAGCCTGAGCCTCAGCCTACCACTTAGCAGACCTAACTACACAGGAGGAGGTGGGTTAAACAGAGGGGAAGACACAGGCAGAAACAGAGGGAGACACTGGTGGTGTGATGAAGAGTTGATGAAAGCTGTTTTTTTTATTTTCAATTAGAAATTAGATGAGTTTAAAGCATTTTTTGGACAAATAAATTATAAAGAAAAAGTGCATGCTAACGGGGTTTTCTGAAAAAGCTCACAATTGTCCTCAGAGACAATTCTTTTTAAGAATCAGACAATCAGAGACAAGATGCACTGAAATACATATTGCATAAATGACAGACAGTAATACAGCTGTTGTTGTCCCATTGTCACACTCTAAATATGAGCATTCTCAATCTGGAGGGCTCTGCATAATCACTGTTTATCCATTACATCCCCATCATCCTGCTGAATGGCAGCACACGCAGTCAGATTGTTCTCAATCATCCGGTAATTGACGCTGTGCCATGTTATGCTGGTATTACCAAAAACAGCTTCCTCCACTCCAGCATCCACCCTCCCTGTTTGGATCTTCCCAAACATCCCAAGGCCCTTTTCTCTGCAGCTTCGACTTTAGATCAATTTAAGCTCTCCTGGAAGCCAGTTTGGTCCATTTTAATGTTCTTATAATCTCCTCAATTGATTCACGTATGAACTGTTGTTAGCTGCCTCAACAACAAAGAAGTAAAGAATAATACCAAACACATGGCAAGAGCAAAGGAAGTACAACCTGTTATAAAAGAAGAGGTGCCTCAGGCTGTGATGAGTAGCCACAAGGACTCCTTTTCTTCTTCTGCACTTTTCTGAATTATTAAATCACACAGAAGCAGGAAAACCTATGACACCTCAGTAAAAAAAAGATGCAATGAAGGGGAGGAGAAGACAGTTGAAGCGCCATTCTAAAATAAAAAAGGGATACTTTTGAAGGAAATCATAGATTTTATTTTAGGGTTCTGTGAAAAAAAAACTGAATGAATTAATATCTTTCTTGTTGTAGACTGTTCTTTGTACGACTTCAGTTGGGAGTTTAATTCCATTGTAACTGATCTTCTGTCATTGTTCTCAATGCAGAATTCCCACAAGGATGTGCTGAGTTTCCAACTGCACACTCTATTCGCTTATGATTGTTCTGCAAGGTATCCAGGAAATCATATAAGGAAATTTATAGAAGATGTTGCTGTTAAGTTGTTATCTAACAACAACCAGTCTAAGTATAGGAGGGTGCTTGGAGAGTTTGCTGATTGTTGTTAGGCAAATAACTTGAGCATCCATCTGTCCATGCATGCTCTACCACTTATCTGTGGTAGGGTTGAGGGAGCAACAGGTCCAGGAGGAAACCCAGATATCCCTCTCCCCAGCGACATTCTCCAGCTTCTCTTGGAGGATACTAAGGTGTTCCCAAGTCAGACAGGAAATATTCTCCCCAGCAAGTTCTGCCACAGGGTCTCCTCCCAGTGGGATGTGACTGAAAACCTCCAAAGGGAGACATCCAGGAGGAATCCTAATCAGATGCCCGTACCACTTCAGCTGACTCCTTTTGATACAAAGGAGCAGTAGCTCTATGCTGAGCTAACCCTGGATGTAGGAGCTCCTCACCTTATTTCTAAGACTGAGCCCAAAGGAAGCTCTCTTCAGCTGCTTGTGTCCAGGATATTGTTCTTTCAGTCATGATCCATACTTCATGACCATACGAGAGGGTTGGAACATAGATGTATCAGTAAATGTAAAGCTTTGCCTTTTCAGTCAACTCTTTCTTTACCATGGCAGATTGAAGCAATGCCCTTATTACTGAGGGTGAGATCCCAGTTCATTGATCCATGTCCCATTTCATCCTACCATCACTTGTAAACAAGATTCCCCAAAAAGTTGAACTCCTTCATTTGAGGCAGAGATTCATCCCTGACCTGGAGGGAGCATTTCCCCTTTTCATGGTTGTAATAACCTGAGCATCTGTGTGGCAAAGAAGAGAGATGGGATGGTGGACTTGATCAGCTTGATCTGCAGCTTACTGTCACTAAAAGACATTTAAACCAGCAGATTCAGACGCTCTGGTTCAAGAACCCTCCAATTTATAGACTGTTCACTCCCTTCCCTTCCCTTCCCTCCCCTCCCCTCCCCTCAGGCAGCACGTTGTGCAGCCTTAAAGCCCAGACAACAGGGTTGAGGAACAGCTTCTTCCCTGAGGCTGTAAGGCTCTCGAACTCAGTCTCTTAAGCTGTCCCCTGGACTTTAGTTTATTTATTCTTTACTCTGCTTATTTTAGACTGGTCTGTGGAACACATTTTGTTCTCCCATGTCTCAGACATGATGAATAAAAATTAAATCGGATTCAGATCAGATTGACAAGCTAACAGTCTGGGGTCAAGACTATGGTAGGTTGCCTCTACCCTAAAGCAGCTTTAATCTTAAAGCACTCATAGGGGTTTATGTCAATACTATTTTATAAACTTTTACATCAATGTCAGTTTCCTATTACATGGTTATTTACACACTGTTTTTCATGCACAAAAAGCAGCAGCTTTTGGTGCATATTTGGCATTCAATATCTTTGCTGAAATAAGCCTGTACTGTGAAACTGATAGAAATGTAAAAGTTCATAGAGTAGCATTTACATCAATAGCTATGAAATCTTTTAAAGTGGAGCTGTTTTAAGACAGCTACATCCTGTTTTGGTTTTGGTTCCACTTGAACTAGCCCTTGTCTTACCAATCTGGTCAGAAATAAACTCTGTTTCTACAAACTGAGGCCGTTCAAAGAGTTATCTGGAACAGGTAAACTATTAATTGTTCATAACATTTCTACAGAACCTTAAAAGATCTGAACAATCACTTTAAAAGATGAAAACATACAAATTCTTTTGTAGTCTGTTCAAAGGGTTAAACACAGCCCACACTGCTGCACATGGATCTTTTTTATTCATCCCCATTTCCACCATTATCTGAACAATTTTAGGTTTCCAAAAATATAATGGGTTCCTTGCAGAACTGAGTAGGCAGATCTTTTGATGTAGCGCATGTTTTCAGGTTCCTCTGTGGTGGATTGTAAACACTCATTTCTCCATTCCTCACCAGGCTGGGAGTGATTAAAAGACAATTTATTTTTTTTCTATTCTTTAAATATCTAAAAACACATGCAAGGAGCACCGGATTATTGCCACTGCACAGATTTTGGCTGTCTTACATGTGTCCTGTGAGTCCATGGGTTTGAGAAATATTGACAGGTTTTTTTCCCCAGGTGCTTCATCTAAGCAGCATGGCTGTTCCTTTTAAAACAATAAAACACATTAAAACAGGAAAGGTAGAACCCTTTTCCTTTAAACGTAAAGCAAAGAGAGAGCTAAAAAATAACTGTGGAAGCCAAGATATGAGGTTAAAACAGAACACTGAGGCAGTGGTATGATCTGGTGAAAAAAAATGTTAAAGAGTGCAGGGTGAAAGAGGAAAATGAATAGAAGGTGGGGTGTTTTTTTGGGGTGAGAATGCACTGAGGGAGTAGGGGAAAAAACTGCACCATTTTTGCATTTAAAAACACTCTAAAACTTTAAAAATAAAAGGGAGAAGTAGGAAGGCAGTGCACAAAAGAATATTCACAATGCCTCTGGAAAAGAAAAGGAAGAGGGCGGGGGGAGCATTTCTTCTGTTTCCTTGCCTCTTGCCTGGTAAAAATTTCTCCACGTTGATCACGGTTTATCGTGTGAAGATGCATTGGCAGTTGTTGACAGAGACAGAGTTTGTGATGATAGACTCAGTTATTCCGTGGAGACAGGCGAGGGAGGGGCGATGAGGGGGAGTCGACTCTCCTCTCTTGTTTTCTCACTGACTCTCTTAACTGTTTACTCTTTCAACCCTGGCATCTGAAGGTATGCAAAGCTGAGAAAACTTTCCTGCCTGCTGAAATTCACCACTGTTTTTGCTGCATAGCCTTTATTATTTGATTTGCACTGCATTTAGACAAAACTAACATTTTTAACTCAGGCTATTTTTAAACAATCATTTACAAGCTGCACTTTTACTTAATGTGTACATGTAGGATAAAACTGCCAATAAAGTATTTATTGCCTAGTGCTGCAGGTGAAGGTGGAGTAATAATGTTTTTTGCCTGTATGTGGGTGTTTGTCTGTACTGTTAGCAAAATATCTCATGAAAAAAGGAATTACTGGGGTGACATCTATATCTGTTTAACTTTTGGAGTCAACCTGATTCAAGATGGCCACCACAGCAAAGCAAACGTAGCAAACACAAAGATGGCTATACCTTTGTCAGTTTCACAGATGAGTTAAAATGTGTATGGTAATAGTTAAGACTTATCCCCAACTTGTGCTCTGAGAGCTAATTCTTTACATGAGATTTGTGTTCTCAACTGTTTTTTTTTGTTGTTGTTGTTTTGCAAAAATATTTAATCAACCAATAAATGTATATTCTTGAAACTCTCAGAAAACAATAATTGGCTGTACATCTACAACTAACTTTTGGGCTCTTCCTAAGACAAGATGGCCACCACAGCCAACTGACCTTTGAAAACACAGTAATGACTGTAACTTAGCAAGTTTTATAGATATTGAGCTAACATTGGAGTGTTAAGGGCAACAGATACTATGAGGGAAACACATTGTGTGACATGTTTGCTCAAAACCTTGGCATTAACTGTTGGTGTCAACCCTGTCTACCGCTTAGCAAAATATCTCATGAATCACTAAATAGATTTTAACAAAACCATCAGGGAATATTCACTGGATGTACATCTGTAACTGCTGAACTTTTGGAGCCAGTCTAATTTAAGATGCAAACACAATAATTGGTTACACTCAGTGAATTTTACATATTGAACTAAGGTTATGTGTGGTAGTTGCTGACAGTTATTCTCAAATACTCCACATCATGCGATTGCTTGATAATGCACATAACGTTATTTCCAAGGTTTGACCAAAATGGTTACAACTCCGTCATTTCTCAACAAGATGGTTTTAGTTAAAAACTCTGGCATGAAGGTGGCGTCTGAAATGTATTCCTTCAGGAATTCTAAGCCTTTAATTCTGTTCAGAAATTTAACATTTACAAAAAGCTTTTTTATATAGTGGCACACAGATCTAACACTCTCTCCTATAAATGTAAGATTCTTGCTTTAGGTGAAATTAGAAGAATCCTGTGGCACTGGGCCCAACTCCCTCTTGGGTGGTGGAGCACTGCAAGGCGATGATGGCAATGCTGGAGAGGCTGTGATCATATCCAAGTGTCTTCTGAAGCCTCTGTGTCTGATCGCAAGGAATCTTAAAGAAAAAAAAAAAAACGCAAGCGCAGAGAGTCGAGATGAGAGAGGAGAAAAAAAAAAAAACAACAACAACTGATTTCCATCAAAACAGATTGTCAAACCAGATGGGGACTGTTCAAGAACTGGGGCACAGTGGATAAAGGAAGCTGGGGGTGGGGGGACTCTGGTTGGGCAAATTTCGACGCAAACCACACAATAGCATGAGAACAAAATATACTTTTCTCTTTTCACCCTCAGCTGCTATGTGCTGTCATGTAATTCTTAATAATGATTAATAATATTGCATTTCATTGCTAATTAAGGGCCTGGCATTCCTTGACAAAATGCATATCGCCCAGCACCTTTCATGACAGAGTTTTCAAATAAGCTCATCTTATGTTGAAAAATGATGAAGCTTGAGTCATTTTGGTTACCTGGAAAATAATAGTAATAATGGTGGAGAATTAAGCTTCCTGCTGCTGAAATCTCAGGGTCAGCCTTGATGGGTGCGTTTAATTTCCTGGAAAGAGAACGTGTACCAAAGTGTCTCCGACCTCTCACCTTTGAGTATGATATCTCTGCTCACTGTGTATGTAATTAATTCCTCCTGAACTATTGGTGCTCCTGGAACGATTCTACATGCTCTGACCATTATCATGGCGCCTCTGGCAACACCTGAGTAAAGCTCATCAGCATGCCAGCACTGATTCAACACGAGGTTTGCTCCAAAGTGGATTGGCTTGATCACATGCTTTAAACATGTTATCAGAGCCAACGCACGCTTGTGCCTCCAACAAGAGGCTTTTTCTGTCAGCCATTAACCACATGGACTAAACAAACAAGCTCATTTTCAAGCCAAAAAAGGCATTTCATATTGCTGAATAATGTTGTTCAAACAACAAACTGGGATTTTTAATCAGATGCACAGAAAAGAAGTGTTCTGAATGAATAAATATGAAAAGGATGTTTAAATTTTACACAACAAGGACCACAACAGTTGATAGAATAAAATAAATATGCTTTTATAATATGTAGTTGAGACCAGAAGTTCATTGATTATCTGTGGCGACCATCTTGTATCATGGTGGCTCTGAAATTTAATTAGTTGTATGAAAAATGTTTTGATTTAAGATTTTGCAGTGTTTATTGATCAAAGTACATGGGGAGGATACTCAGCTACTTCCATATCAAATTTAAGCTCAACATCTGTATATATGGCTGAGTTTTAGCCGTTTTTGTGTTTGTTTACTTTGACAAACAAATGCAAAAAACACAAACAGAGACACTCCTTGTTGTCCTTTCCCCTTCTGTGCCGAGTGATAAATGGATAAGCCGTCATTCCAAGATCAGAATTCCAACTTCTGGGATAAATGGAGTGCAGCAGAAGTTTCTCGAAAGCTTAAATTGTAAAGTTCTTGGGTTTTCTTTATTTGCACGTAACACTCTGCTCTAAGAACTTTGTTCACTGTCATTTAGTTGTTGCTAGAATCCCAGAGGTGGCAATACTGCTGAAAACACAAAAGGCAAAATCATTGCAGCTAATTTGCTAACAGCTAACACCGTGTGGTAAGTGTTCACCTTTGTTATTATGGATGCAACTCAAAGCGCACAATTTATGTTGCTTTGTAATGTATGTATTTTATCCAATTTCTCCTTTGGGGTGATTACTAAAGAAGAGTTGAGCATGTGAATCATTTTAAGATGTGTTCAAATGGCTCATATTGGGATGTTGTGTAATTGCAACAACCAATTTCAAAAAAACCTCGACTGACCAACAAACTGTTCTGTTTTAAGAGCAAGACATCTAGGAACAAAGTCTCTGGTCTTTTTTTCCCTGTAGGTCCATCCCTCTTCGCAGATCTTATTCACTGATTGTGCTTGTTGCGGTGGTTTAATGATTAGAAATAACCGACTAGAGATTGAGGGCTATTTATTGTTTGTGTGTGTGTATCTGTAATAATTCATCTATTGGTAATATTCTGCTTTCTCTGCACCGTTCATCTCGAGCAGGTGGTGGTGGGGTTCACATTATTCACATTCTCTGCACTCATTTTGCAAATGGTTTAAGTGTGGATTAGGTACTAAATGTTAATGTTCTTTTTAACATTGATCCTGTTTGAACATTTTTATTGCAGCGTTCATGAAATACATGAGCTAATAATGTATTTAACGGTGCCTACATGCAAAAAGCTTATTGAAGAGCACTTCCTCTTACACATTCTACATTAGAAGAGTAGTAAGAGAAAAAATTGACTATTTTTACTTTTCCATAAATACAAAGGAAAGCACTTTGTTAATTTCGACAATATATGAACATGGCCCTCTGTACACCACTACAGGTGACATATTTTCTGTTTTTTAGCTTGGCTACCATTCGGTAAGATTAAATTGCTACAAGAATTGGTGAGTTGCAGATTAACTTTCAAATCTTACTTGTACAAAACAGACACATCATACATTTTGTTTGTATTAAAACAAATAGATCACTCTTTTGTTTACATAGGTATGTCAGTTTGAGCACAATCTGCCCTGATTCTCAATCTCGGATGACCTGCTGAACCAACGTGACCCCACACAACACAAGCAGCAGATTTATTACGTTGGTAAAAAAAATAAAAAATAAAATCTGCTCAGATGCAGGCTGATTTAAAATAATTAAACAGCCCTCCTTGGGAATATTCAAAAGATATGGCATTGTTTGTTTGTTCTGAAGTTTTATTGAATTTTTAACAAAATCTTTCTCAATAAAACTTTTCATTTTGTCTGGATTTCGTTAATCAAAGTGGATTACCAGGAGGCTACATGGTGAGTTTCTCTTTAGTTTGTTCTGATTGTTTTAGAGCTAAATGGACCTGCTGCGGTCACTGTAAGATATAATGTGCCGTGTCAATCACAGAACAAGTCTGAGCAGAGTTATGTTCCAATATAAACACCTAAACGAAGCACTGAGGTTAGGTTGACAGTGGAGCTATGTAAAAAATAAATAAAAACCTGTCAGCGCGCTTGTAGTTTTATGGGTTAAAATCTAATTGTGTATGTGCCTTTATTTATTTATTTATTTTTATTGCATCTGTTTGGTAATTTAGCTCATAAAGAGAGAACTCTACAAAAATACAACTCAAATAGCTCTGAACCATATTGCCAAAATAATAATGTAGTTCAGATTTTTCTATATAAACATCAGACATGCTGATGTCCTGTTTGTTGGTGATCTGACAGCCAAATATGTGACATATCTGTGTGTGTGTGTGTGTGTGTGTGTCTGTGTGTCTGTGTGTGTGTGTGTGTGTCTGTGTGTGTGTCTGTGTGTGTGTCTGTGTATGTGTGTGTATGCATACAGCTGGGGTGATTGACATTTGACCGCAAAAAGGTTTGGGGTATACAATTTATCCCAAAATGTCAGACAAATTGCCTGAAATGGATTCAAAACAAATTTGGAACAGATTTGTAATCATAAGTCTGAACAGACCAAATTTCTCCAAACGATATATTAATTGATATTAATTGTTCATAACCTTTCCTTTAAGGATCAGTTGTTTTGTTTCCTTTTTGTTTCACAAAGGGCCCTTAAAAGCCAGGATAGCAATAGCTAAGTAATAAATCTGCTTCAGGACTACGGTTGGTACAAGGATAGCTGTTACTACATTACACTGCATTTAAAATCTGTCATTAAAAATTTTGGTCAGAACTTTCTGATTGCCCTGTACTTATTTATTGTATACAGTAAAGGTTTTCATTTTCATGTTAAACTTTAAAACTGTTTTTGTACGACTTTACCTCACATGCTTAAATATCTCTTGATTCAGGAGGGGGAGACTGTGGGTGATCATTGACACTTAGATGAAGTTTCATCTTCTCCACGTTAGACTGATCACAGACCCACTTCCACGTTCCAGCCGACTGACATGCATCTCGTTTTTCGCCCTTAAACCTGCCTGTAGCATTCCTCGAGCTCTCCTGCCTCGCCTGAGGCTGTGGGGAACGGCCAATCAGCACCAGTCTGTTCCGTCTCTGAAGCAAACCTCTTCGTGTTTATGTTCATATGAGTTTGTCATGCACAAGCTTTTTCTTTCATTTTCCATGGAGACATCAATCTAACCAGCCCTGACGTGCAATTTGTCAATACTGAAATTTTTTAAAAGGTGCATAGACAAAAAGTTATTGTGTGTAGTCCAAGTCAATTGAAAATATATGACACTTACCCTTTTAAAATGTATTATTGCTCTATAAAACCTTTATGGAGATGTGCTGTGTATTCCTGTTTTTTCTATCTTGTCACTTATAATTCCTGTGGGCATTTTGTGCAATATTCTTTATTGTGAAGCTAGAGTTATAGGTTAGGGCCCACAAACAACTAATAAAAGGGTTTCCTGGAAAAAACAAAACAAAACAAACAAAAAATGACTTGTATCTTAAACAGCTGACAAGAGTTTTAAAAATCTCTTATAATACTTTTTCTGTCAAGGTTTAAAACACTGCATTTAGGTGTGATTGTTAATGTGTCCAGGAGCAGGTAGGGGCAGCGAAGAGCGAACATTGTGAGCTGCTGTTGTGTAGTCATAAAACTGGTGCATCATGCAGGACTACAGGACAGCCGCTTATTAAGGAGAAAAAATAATGATGGCTGAGGTGGCCCGCACGTCGGAGGATCTTTTTTTCTGGGAACTGCTCCTGGTTACGATATTTCCATGACCATGCAATTATTAAATATTGTGCAGCCAGCACAGCTTTCTCACAAGCAACAAAACAGCGCTCAAACATTCTGTTGGCATCAGAGCTCTCCATGCTGGACAGCCTTAAACAACACAATGCCATCTTTTCTTTTCTTTTCTTTTCTTTTCCCTCCTTTAGCATAAGAATTTCACGTTGTTTGTTTCACTTTGTTTACCACTAATGGAAGCCTCTTCTGTATTCTTATGATGGGCATAAAACTCTTAATTGCTTCTCGCTTCTCCCAACATTATCCTGTTTACTGTGGGTTTATTCAGATATTTATGTTGCCTCTGTTTGTAAATCTCTGGTTTATTCTTAATGATCATAAAGGGTTATTTTCACAGTACGAAATACGCTTCACTGCCTCCCCACTACCATGGAACTTTGGTTGCTTTTAAGCAAATATTTGACAAATAATTTTAACCTTCCTGAAGCTCTCAAAAGAGAGTGAGAGCGAGTGGAAGGTAGAGAAGCCCTTGTAACTTTGAGTCAATTTCATCCAAAGGCGCGAGAGAGTTAAAGTTGCATTGCCAAAAATATTGTAATAATAGTTTAAACCACGTTTGTCTGTGAAGGTGAAGCAGCCGTAATGTTTTATGACCAATTTTAATGAAATTCAGATAGTAATCATTGGATGTATGTCTACAACTCAATAACTTTTGGAGTCAAGCTCATTGAAGATTGCCACCACAGCTAAGCAAATTTATAAAGCACATAAATGGCTGTAACCCAGCCATTTTTACAGATCTAAGCTAAAATTTGGTGTGGCAGTAGCAGAGAATCATACTCTCAGCTCTAACACATCACAACACATGAGACTGCGCGTAACATTATTTTCAGTGTTTGAACAAAACAGTCCCAACTCCTTCATTTCTCAACATTAAATGATCTTAGCCAGAAGCTCTGGCACAAAAGGTTGTGGGTGATATGCATTCCTTCACAAAATACCAGGCATTAATTTTTTTAAACTGGTCTTGATGCAATGTTGCAATAAGAACAGCAAAAAAAAAAAGACTGGACATTTTGTATTTGGTATTTACAGGGTGATTTGCTCATAAATATGTGCATGCAGCTCAGAAAGGTATTAATTAGATTAGGTGGTCTCATTATAGTTGTATACTGCTTTAGGCATCAGTCATTATAAGGCGATAAAGTTCCCTTCCACAGACAGATTAACTCGTCTAATTTTGGCTCATCATGAATATATCTTGTGTTGTGGAACTGATAATGCCTCTTTGTTTTGCATAAATGCATAAAACTGCCATTCTTCACTGGTGTTGAAAAGTTCAAAGTTCAGTTAATCTTCATAAAGAAATTAGCACAAGTGACACCGAACATAACAAAACAGCTAAACTACCATAGCTCCAGTAGTGGCCTCATACTGTTGTACTTGAGTCTCGAGATAATGATTCTTGCCTGTGTGTTTTATTAAAATGCATATTTTTTGTGTTGGTTGGAGCATCTACCCTTAATAAATGTTATCTCTAAGATAAACACCTGGAACAAAAGGTCTCATGTTGTGGATATTTTATGTCACCGGGGAGAATATATGGAGGCAGGAAAAGGCCAGGTAAATAAAAATAGAGGCTGGAAAAGTCTGGTCCCTCATTTTAGTAAACCCTTTGTGTGGATTTGCTGATGGACATTCTGTTAGTAAACAACCAATAGATCATTGTTTGGGTTCTTGAAAGCTGGACAGATTTTTACTACTAGAATCAATCACTTCTAAACAAACTGTTGTGAAAGAACAAACTTCCCCGCCCTTCAACAACACAAAAGTGAGCAATACACTTGTCAAAAATTAATTTAAATAAGTCGTATTCCAAGCTGGACGAACTCTTTGGAACTGTCTACAAAGTAACAAGAGAATAAAATCCTCCAAAATTATACAACCGTTTAATATAGAGAGCAATTAATATATAGAGTATGTCTTTGTTGTTTTTTAAAAGCACACTGACCACTTTTTTGTCTCCTAAAACAAAGCACGGTGGCCTTTATGGTCCCGTTTGCAAAAACAGAAAATTGTAGATGAATTTATTTCTAATTAGCTCTTCTATCCAATTACAGGGAGTAAAATGTAACTTTAATAAATCCAGAACTCTGCTGCATTCCTTCCAAATTATCTATAAAAATGTCTATAACCAGATTCAGTGCATGCAACTGTAAAAATAGCTTCACTGTCCCAAGCAGTGTTGTCATGCCCATCACCCTAAACATGGGTACCACATGAGTGTGTGCGTATCTCAGTGTGCACATCCCTGATCCAGAGAATCCACAACTCGTGGTGTGCGCTTTGTCCTCCACTGCAGCTGGTTGTGCCGAGGGAGGGTTTTTTTTTTTTTCAGGTTCTAATGAATGCAGTTAAACTGGTTAGGTGCTGGGTCCAGGAAGCTGTCTCTCAGGCTCGCTGTGCCTGAATCTAATGTGGAGACAGATGATGTATTGGAACCATCACATCAAGGAGTAGCTCATATGAGCCGGGGATGCCTGGCTTACTGTGCGTGTGGTTGGGGAAGGTGGAGGAGGGCGGAAATGAGTGGGGGGTTGGACGAGGCTGTATTTTCCTTTGGGAATTGCATGTTTCAGCAGTATGGATATTGCGAGGAGCAGTGGCAGAAAGAATAAACAGGCTTCCTCTGTCTTTCCTTCAGGGATGGGCCTGTTCACAGAAGCGGTACTGTGACTGATGTTTGTCAGTGTTACTCGTCTATTTATTTGTTTGGCAAACAAATGCATTATTAACAAGCGACTGCCACATGTTATCCTCACCGCGTATTCTTCCTCAGCATCATTGTCTCTCCATTCAAGTGCAAATTAGCTAGGTCACTGCTCAACTCTTTGACTGAAGTCGAAGGTGACTCAACGAAGCTCAGAACTTCAACACAACTGGATCAGAAGTTTAATATATGAAGAAGAGATTTTAGAATATGTTAAAGTGATACCTAGTAGCAGAGGAAACAGGTGGTTTTATTCCAAATGCAGGTTATGCCTCTATGATTTGCTGACAAAAATGTGGCCATTACTGCAGCCCATGAAATTAGCAGGGCTCATTTGGAATCAAATCTATGGAAAGAGGTTTTAGGAGTGAAATAGAGAGGTCTGGACCATTGAAACTGGAGATAAATCCTGACATTCAGTATGCATTTCCTTTTAACGCAGTCACATTAGATATTAGATTGAGTGAGTGGGCCCCTGAGCGTGATTTCAGACCCAGAAGGAAGTGCCTGTAGGTTTGCCTGGGAACAGCTTGAATAAAAATAATGCTGTGAAAGGCTTATTCGCACTCACAATCACACTTAGGGCAATTTCATCCATAACGGGGACCGGGAGAAAATGAGTCGACGGCAAAAGACACCTTTTTCTAAGGGCTTTTTTTCTCTTTTTTTCCTCTGATGCATATCAATGTACTTAGCTCATCTGCAATAAAAAAAGGAAGGTTGAAAGTCTTGTCAGAATCTCTTAGAAGAGTACAATGTGAGTCCACACATTGGCTTCAATAGGAAGGGAGATGAAGAATGAGGTATAGAAATTCATGAAATATCCGAGCACAAACTTGGTGTCAAAACAGCACATTATGAGATATTAACTTTTAATTATTTCTTACTTATCACAGAGTGTATTGTTGATATTTTGCACTGTGAAGCAGATTTTCTTGGTATATCGCTTTTAAGTTAAGAAAGTTTAGCTCTTTTTTTTTTGGTATTTAAGCACAGGTTGGATGGAAAACCTGGCTAGGAAGCCATTTTTCAAGGGTTTCAGACTGTATCTAAACAGTATGTACATGTTTACTGACATCCTTCTGAAAAGAGAAGGAAATGTTAGATCTTAAGAAGGAAACAGCATTTTAGAAAAAAGAAACAATTTGACTTGAGGTAAAGTTAAAGTCTTAAAATGTACTAGAGTCAAGTGAGGAGAGGTTTCAAGGTAAAAGGGCCAATTTACTTATAGAAGCTCCATTATTTATTCTTAAGCACTAAATTGTAGCATAAAGACTCTGGTTTATGAATATTTTTTATGGGGAAAAGAAAATTATTCATTTTGTGAAGCTAAATTAATAAATACCATGAATTGCAAAATGTAGCATTAACTATCAAGTTTAGTTATTTTAATTTGTTTTACTTCATCAAAATTGATTAATTGGCATTCATCTTTTTTGAACAAATGACATTTTTTTTGTTTGTTTGTTTTTTTTGGGGTTTTTTCAGTTGACATGTAACCAAAAACAGAGAGAGAAAACATGACATTTTACCTGCCAACTATCATCCTTGTTATGACTGCACAAATCACTCTCTAGAAAGGCAGCATAATTAAACGTTTAGAGATGACAAGAGGAAAGCAAAAATGAATGTCAAAGCCACACTGATCTTCGGAGAACAACTTTCAAATCAACAGCAAACATCTTTCTAAGTTTTTAAAATGTGTTTTAAATAGTTTTAACATTTTGTCAGTATAAAGATACAGTAGGTACTTTTAGTTCTTACAGAGCAGGAGTTAAGTGATGTGATTGTGGATGCGCACGCTTGTGTCTCCATTTACTCATTAAAACAGCCTCATTAAGGAATATCTGACATGCATCTATTCCATAATTTAATTTCCAATGCACAGAGCTGCTGCTGCTGCCACACCCCACTGTGAGGGCACGGTGGATCTATGATCTCCCTGCATGTGCATGTGTCCCAGAGTCCTGGAAATCAAAAGGACCACTCCTAAAATAATGTGTATCCTGAGAACTTACATTTAAACGAGACCACTGAATGAGTTCAGAGCATCTTTAATGGCGTCTGCATGCGTTAATGGTCTGTATGTGCTCTGCAGTGTGCAGTAAAATGCCATCTGTACTTTAATAAAAACAGTCTCAACTCTGTTTTACACTGACTTTGGAAAATTTGTGCATATTTTAATAATAGATAGGACTCGATTTTTATTGTTAACAACAACAAAAAAAAATGCTGTTAGGGTGAGAACTGTTTTGTAATACTGTTGGCATTAAAGTGTTATTTACACTTTGTTTTGGGTAAAGTCTGATTATTAACTACAAACACTCCGCCTACTCAAGTATTTATATAAAAAACATGTCTCTGTTTTGAAAAACTAATCTATCATTTATACAATGAAGTGATTTAATCAGACGTATTTGATTGTGTGAAACGTTTTTGTTTTCAGAGTATTTTAATTAAATTGATAGCTATGTCATTTATCCAAGCAAATCATTTGTTTACAGACGTTTCATTCTGGTATGAAGATAATCAGCTCTTTGTAGGCCAGTTTAATGGCCTCCCTAAAAATTCTGTGATTTTTCTGGCAGTTTCTGCTGCTTTGTGCAGCCCTATTGCTGGCATCAGCAGCAAATCAGCAGGTCTCTTTCTCTTTGTTCTCAGCTGGTATGTTCTAGATGAAGGTAAAGTTTAGAAGGAAAACAAAAGCAGATACCCAACCAAGCTCAACTTTCCAGCTGTCTATTTGGGAGATATTCTCAGATGGCCCAGCTGCCCAGCAGCTGCAGGTGTTCACTTGAATCCCCAGTTGAACCAGCAGTTTTCATCTGTTTGTGTTTGATGCAGAACGCTGGTGGTGTGTTAATATGTTTCAACAAGCTAAGGATTAACAGAAAATTGCTGCAATTTAGTTCTTTTGGCTGGTTTTCTACAGTATTTAATAAGGCCTTCTACAGCCGAAATTCTTAGCAAAGCAATACACAGATGTGTTAAAACAGAATTTTCTATTTTCTCCCAAATGTTTCCCCACTCTGCATCTTCTAAATACATTTCCTTTAAATAAAGTCATTCATGACAATAACCAACTTTTCCTATCTTTTAAGTTTACTACAACAACATACAATTTACTTGATAGTATCTATATTCCATGTTATTCATATGTCTAATTATTTTATAAATAAGTATACTTTGTAATAAAAAAGACTATTTTTCAGTATTCTCTTCCAAGCACACTTCAACAATTGTTTAGACATGAACACACAGTGCAGCTGTCATACAGGATGCTTAAATGTGCATCTTTTTTGTGTACTAAATTTGCACAGCAATGTCTGAGTTCATGTGGCAGCGTGTTTGTGTCTGTGTGATATAACGTCACAAAACATGTCTTACTTTTACACAAGTTTTAGCACAAGTGAACACAACAAAGAAAATTGTCATTTTCGACTTGTAAAATTAAAACTTTTGAGGCAACTTCTGAAATCTTTCAAAACACAGAGGAAAACTTCCTGTTTGAGTTTATGACCTGTGATTGATTTTAACAAAAATATCCACAAAGGACTATGGCTTTCACCTGTAAGTCATTAAAACAGTCAGGGTGTCTTGTATTATTAACATTTGGTTCATATTTCCCACAGAAGGCTTGTAATCTTTTCAGAACTGTTTGCATTTTAACGCGTTTTTGTTACAAAAATTCTTACCAGTAATTTTATCTAAACCTTCTCAGGGAAAGCCTTTTTCTGTGCTGTATTTTTTTTTTCTTTCTCTAAATTGTCAGTAAGAGGAAACAAAGAAATTAAATTCTTGCACAGTACAGCCCTTTGCTTTGATGGGTCTGGGTCACCTGGTGATCTTGACTCAGGTGTGGCCTTGAACATGATTTAGAAAGCGAAGAGGAGGAGGAGAGAGGAGTGTGTGGGGAGTAAAAAAGAAAGAGATGTGAGAGAGAGTGGGTGGGCAGAAATATCCAAAAACTTGTACAAGATGGCATCCACCTCTGTGTTAAAAAAAGAAACTTGCATCAAAAAGAAAAGGAAACTTTCTGCTTTTTAGCCCACGCTTAAGATGTTTTTGTTTTTCTTCTTTCTTTAACATCTTGCAAGATTTTATTTCTATCCTAGCACCAAAAAACGTATTTATTTGTGTAGCTCTGCTCTAAAAATGGATGTGCAGACCACTTAGGCATGCCAGACTGCACATTTCCAGCAATATTTCATTATTTTACAAACATCTATACCATGCATTGTGATATAAATATAATCTGAATGTTTAATGAAAATTCTGCATTTTTAAATGTGATATTTTATAGTTGTGTCTGTTTATAATTCCTGGTAAGAAAAGCTGCTGCAACTGAAGCTCATTTATGTATTTCAGCACCTCGGACAGCGACTCATCTGAACTGTTTCCTCATTTTTATCACAGAAACAAGAAGGGATGAATGCGCTTATAGCCTATATACAGTACAATATTGTTTATTAAGCGGGACATATAGGGATTCTTCTATAATCTTCACAATTAATGTACATTTAGTGAGCAAAGTCACTGAACATTAAATCAGTCAAAGCTATACGCAAATTTCTGAAATGTAGAACACACAGTACTGTGAAATATTCATAAATTAGTTATATTATTCTTTTTTTTTTCTTTAAATAAAAAGGGCTTTAAGTCATCTCTGGTGGCTGAAATATGTCTCCTTTTTTTCTTCTTCTCTCTTATAATAAACTTGGCCTAGATTTGGCTTATTTTTCAATATGTTTCAGCATCCAAACACCATTGACAGCACAACATAAAGAGGAGTTAAAACTTCCATTCGTGCAAAAAAAATGCCGCCTTCATTGGGCGTGAAAGCACTTCTTCTTCTTCTACTTCTTCTCCTGGGTTGTCCATAATTCCGTATACTTCACTTGGACAAAAAAAATCATAGATTCTTTTAAGGCTATACAAACATAAAATAGAGCATAACACACTCGGCCTGTCCGGGACATCAGTTTCTCCTCAGCCTCCCTCCTTGTCCAAGAACACCCCACTTGTTTTCCAGGCAAGGAGGAAAAAAAATCCACAAGCACATGCCAATCACTGGCAGATCAATCGTCATCCAGATTGCGTAAAAGTTGACTGATGGATTTTGATTATATGAAATTCCAAGGAAACGTCGATATTTGACTATAGATAGTGGACAGGTGTGGAGATATTCGTCGGCTTCCTTGGCTGACAGTTATTAAAATTGAAAAATAAATGGCATGGTTTCTTTTTTTCTCTCTCTCTTTCATTCTTGCTTTTGTTCCTCAACCTATAAGCAGAGAGTCCATCGCAGATTGGATTATAGAGGAAAGACTAGAAAGCCTGAGAAGGTGGAGTATTTCCATCCGCCCATGAGGGTGCCCCGCTCCAGCTTCAGGTAGACGCGGTCCTCCCGTTCCACCATCAGCAGTACTCCGTTGCTGGCCGCCTCTCTCGTCACGTCCTGGTCACCGGCGAACGCTGATATAACCGGATAATCATTCTGCATCAGGTTCACCTGCAGGGAGGAGCAGAAAGGCGCGCGGAGTTGAGTCTTTGCGCCCTGAAATTTCCATCCAATACCTGTTCTTCATTATTTCTCACCTGTATGGTTTGTCTGTTGTAGACCTTGACCACATGAAAGCTGAAACTATATATCCCCCTTCTCGGAGCCTGGAAAACACTTGCTTTCAGATCGAAATGGTTGCCGATGTTCACTAAAACCTGCCACCAAAAAAACAGATAATAGTGTTTCATTTCAGTTTTTCCCATCTGTATGTTTCATTCATCCTAACAGCTGTTTTGTAGTCATATATTTTGTGTCTTTTATGAAAAGTGTCTGCAGAGATGCGCGTCAGGAAGCAGTGCCAAATGTTTAAAGCTGCGCTCCAGTCATATTTTGGGAGGGTTCCCAGTCTGTTGCACATAACAGGCCGCTGTCCAAAGACCTCAGCCGTGGAGACTTATTGGAACATGCACTCAAAGCTGCGCAGCTGAAACGTAAACGTATCGCTTATGTGATAAATGATTCTGCATGAATGATCACTCCTTTCTGGCAGCGCTTCGCACAGATTACTCCAGTTACGCACAGTATTGGATGAAACCTTTTCAAAAGGGGGAAGAAACAAAAACCATCCCCAGGGCTATGAAGTTTAAGGATACTTGTGGCTCACATAAAAGAGATAGTAAAATAAAATCATGCCGAACAAGTTCTGTACCCGCACAGAATGCACCAGTGGAGCGTAAAAAAACTGCGCCAGGACACAGAACCAGATCGAATACTGTCAGGGGACTGAGTGCACGCTGAGTGGATGTCTTACCTGGTCAAAATAGATGGTCATGGACGTGTTACTCATTTCTGACGGCTCATGATTGGTGCCACGCACAGCGGAAAAAGCCACCTTTGCCCCGGCGGAGCGCACCGATATGCCAAGCGAAGAGGTCACCGCTCCGTCCGACGAAGGGTTCGAGTCGCATACCACGAGACACTTTCCTTCCAGCACGATGGGTTCCGTGTCGTTCTGACCGAGGCAAAGAACCACGCCGCATCCCAAGAGGATGGCCAGTGCCAGGATGGCACGGGGTCCCTGGCAGCGCTCTGGCACCATGGTTGGATCACTGATCCCGTGTACAATGATACAACCCGGCAGCCCCTTGGAGGTTTGTCGATCACCTGGTCCAGATTTGGTCCCTCTTTTCGTTCTTCCCCCCTCTCTCTTTTTTCTCTTGTCTGTGATGCTCCCTCACTCTCTCAAACAGCCTCTGACACACTCAGACTCTTTCCGGCTGAGACTCCCCTCCCTCCTGTGCGCCTTAGTTGGTTTTCAGAAAGTGTTCAAGCATCTGTTTTTGTAAATCCTGATGATGAGAGAAAATGTTGGAATAGTCATGTAAAATGAGAAAACGACGGGAACTTTAACAATTTTGGTCTCTAAACTTGAGGCATGTTTTGTGCGTAAAATGGCCATCGTGCGTAAAATGAACAACTGCTGTCAGTAAAATTTAAAATGGATGAGAAGTGATAACATTTTCATAATCATCTTGTTTTCATTAGGTCAACATTTTGTCTGATTATGAAACACTTTATACAAAATTAAATTAGCAATTAATATGACAGTCATCTGCCCTCCTTATTGTTAAAAATGAAGTAAAGCAAGCGTCATTTACGGGATATATTTTGTAAAAAAAAACAATCATTGAATGTTTGACTTACCTGTGCTCTCCATCCCGCCCGTGTGTTCGCTGTCTCTCCCAGAATGAACTGTGCGCTCAGAATGTTGCTACATAAAACCACGAGTCTCTGGGCTTCCTTTCCAGGGACAACTCACGCCCATTCTTTGTGTGTAACCGCAGCAAACCTCCCGACTCCTCAGAAGTACTCTGCAATTAAGGGCATATGCGTGGACTAATAGGTTTGTTTACATATTAATCAGCTCAATGCTGTGAACTCAGGAGCCCCTGAGGACGCCAAAGGATTACTTTCTTTCAGTGTCTGTTATTGATACTGCTGTGATTTTCACATGTCCGACACTGATTAATCCTAAATGAAGGGGTCTGCAGTGGATAACCCTGCTGGTGCATGGTTCATTCACCATGCATGAGTATGTTATTAATTTGAGACTTAAAACGAGCAGGTCTTATAAGTCCAATAAAGATACTTGTGCGCCATCCAGTGGCGACATTTAACTTTGCAGAAAATACTTTTATTTCTGAGATTTGCATTTAAAAAAATCTGATAAATATTTAAATAATCGGTTTGGAACCTTGCTTGCGCATTTAATTAATATTATGCTGAGAGATGAAAAACAATGTAGCTTTTGTTTTAAAATCCACATTGATAATTAACTAAGATCTAACAGGAGAAGGGACAAAGGAGACTTTTCTTCCCCCAAAACTGTGCTCACTTCACAGAGAATAAAGTGCATCTCTCTGTTGAACCTTTAACCTTTTCCTTTCAAGTCCTGACATGTCACCTTCCTTTGAAGAGCTGTGTTAGGTGTCCCCATCACTGCTCCACGCTGCAGAATTTTACGAGTGGGCTTCAGAAGTGTGGACCTTCACTTTAGACCTTTAATGAGCTGTCATTTTTCTTCTTAAAGTTACGCATATTGGCTGCATTATCCATGCTGCTCACATTTACACAGAGCGTTACTGTACAGACTCTCTTCAACCTCAGCTGAAAGGAAAATAGTTGGAGGAAAACACTGTACCTCTTCAAAAGCATGTGATATAAGCAAATACATTGTATTTTATAGCTGTTAAAATCTGTTTAAAAATACAAATGGTCCTGCTTTGTATGCTGAAAAAACCTCTGAAAAGTATAATTTCTTCCAAATATTTCTATAAATCTGAAGTCTTTTGCCATTAATGGCAATGACTTTATCTTTGTGGTTAATGTTTCTGTGCTTTAGTCCTGTCTGACAAACACAGCACTGTCAGAGCTTAACTGACAAATCATGCAGAAGGGTGACATCAGGTATCCAAGAGCCACAAATGTCCCCAGGCCTTCAGAAGGACACATGGCTACAGAAAACATCAAATGTCAAGTACAGGAAACATACTAAGAAAAGGGATGTGTCCTACATAACATTACCGTACCAGAGGCTGCTGCTGCCCTGAGAGGGACTTCACTTCCATCAGACAAGCTGATCGGTTAGACTGACAACAACGTTATGGTGATTTTCCCTGACAGCTAACAAAGTCTTTTGGCTTTTTTTTTTTTTTTTGAATGAGGAGGTCGGATATGCGTCTTAAAATGAGCCATCTGCTTTTGACTTTTTTTCTTTATTGTGCATTTCTTTACAAATCAAACATTATTTATTTAAGCATGAGCTTGCTGTCAGATTTGCAGAGTCATTAATTTTGTGTTGCTTTTGTATGCACCTACATTCTTGTTCATCAGCCTTTTACAAATGTTGTGCACATCATAAATACACTTTGCGTGCACAAACAACCATTTTAATACCCATTTTGTAATACATACGTATCTGCCAGTCCATCTGTCTGTAGTCCATCTGTTTGTGTGCAGCTATAAATGAAACTGTATGCTCACATTTGAAATGAGGTCAGACTCTCAAATCTTTTTTTGTGTGTGAGGTCTGAGTGCAGAAAGAGACAGCAAGCGTGAAGAAAACAATGTGTGATGTTTGCTGTTCTGCATCTGTAATATGTCACCTCAGACTTAGCAGGTAGAAAGAAACAAATAATATCTATGTTATTTCTTTCTTTGCAGTAATAGTTTTGGCTGAACACCATGATGAAGAGGTATGAAGTTAACACAAAGAAAAGTCACCACAGGCTACAGTGTGCTCTCAAAGCTCAAGTATTAGATTATCTGTTGTGATGACATTGTGGGGATTGGTTTGTTATGAAATTCCAAGACAGACTGCAACACCAAGTTTTATGAATTTGAGTCAGATTTAAGCTCGGACTTGTAGAAAAAACAGCTGTCTAAAAGAAATGTGGTTAAAAATGGAATGGAATTATTCGCAAATAAGTCTGGTGCAACAGCAAAAATAACATTTCTGTTTCAACATCTGACATATTATATTTAGCATTTTGAAGTTTGGCATTTAAATGTTTTAAAAATCATTTCTTTTTCAGCTGTCACTAATATCTGTTCAATTGAACAATTTATTCTGAACATTTATGAAACTAAAGTTTGTTACAAAAGTTTTTTTTTTTCTTACAACCTTTTTAAAGGCTCCTAATTACTAAAAGTTACATTTAAAAGAGCAAGTTTAGTGAAAGCAACCTTAACGTGATGCACAAAAATAGATTTGCGATTCATATAACACCATCAAATGTTTTTGTTTATTAGTTCTTGAACCTCTAAACCTCAAATTGAAATTTTAAACCTGATTATATCTTGGGATAAACTAATTAAATGACAGCCTGTTTTAGTCACTGATGGTGTGGAGTTTCTGTTTTCAGATTTAAGAAATTAATAAATTGTCATTATGAAAATTATGAGCTGCAGAATTCTAATAATTTTGAAATCATGATTGCTGTTTCATAATTTAGATTTTACAAGGAACATTGTGCAAAAACCTTTAAATCACTCTTCATTCATACAGCTGTTTTGTTTTGTTGAAAGAAAATAAAGCTGAGCATCATGGTTTTGTTTATGACATTTGTATAACATATCTTAAAAAGCTCAATTCAATGGCTATAAATAGTTTTTTTAAAACAAACAATGTGAAATAACTCACTTCTGAGTAAAATAACATGGAATCATACTGCAAAAAACGAAGAAGAAATGTGTTCCACCTCCACTTTCTTTAACAACATCCTCAATTCTGAATTCTTTCAGATTCTGACTCCACTAATATTAGACACATTTCTCCAACAATAAAGCTCCAACTTTCTCATACAGCAGCTCACAGATCAACTTTTCAGAATGAAGCCCTGTTTTGCAAATTTCCCCCTATTCTGTCACCAAAAACATTTCATTGGATTGAGTTTTGGATTGTTAGCTGGTCCTTCAGATGACACGACTTTTGTTTGAAGACTTTTTACCAGGGGTGGAAATTAGTACCCTCCACCGGCCAAATGCGGGTGAATTTGATCAACACACACGCCACTGTGGCGGGTTGGCAATTTAAACAATAGACATATGTCTTAGATTTAAACAGAAAAGGTGTTGTTTGTCCTCTTGACATATAGGGGGCAGCAATGTGCTCGAGTTGCTGCTGTTACGTCGAGCCCCGTTCCCCCATCAGATACGGTTTCCCCTGCCTCTCCGTAAATAATGACTTATCTATTAACAGAATTGTTTAGAGGGGCAAATATTTCTCATTAAAAAAACAAAAAAA